>NC_061514.1:273026712-273104533 GCF_022539505.1 Lolium rigidum
TGGTGGACCACACATACTAAATGGGTCGGCCCATTAACCGGAAAGTGGGACCCACATGTGCTTTTGGCCGGCCATCGGCTTGGTGGGCCGGCCCATTTGATCTAATATGGACCCCACGTACTAAATGGGCTAGGCCCGATAGCGAGGAAAGTGGGACCCACATGCTAATTGGGCCGGCCCAATAACTTCTTGGGCCGGCCCACTTGCTTTAAGGTGGACCCCACTTGGTAAATGGGCCGGCCCGATAATAGGAAAGTGGGTCCCACATGTTTTTTGGTCCGGCACTTTTGCCTGTTGACCAGTCAAACGAGTGCATTCGGCCCGGCCCACATGCTTAGTGGGCCGGCCCATTAATGTTTTGACCAGTCAACCTTAGAGGTTAGGCCCGGCCCACATAACTAATGGACCAGCCCCGACTATATAGTTGACCCGGTCAAACTAAGTCAGCTGGCCGGCCCGCAAACTTAATGGATCGGCTCGCTTAAGACGTGGCGAGGCCTCGTGTGGGCCTACCATCTACCACGGGGTTTCGGCCGGTTAACGCCGGGTTAGCCGCGGTTAACGGCGTCCGCCACGTGTCGGATTGCATGACGTCGGCGAGTCAACGGGCTCCCGGAAATATTTCGCAACGGTCCGATTTTCCAGTGGCGGAAGGGCGCCCAAGCGCGACGGACCGAAAAAAATCGTCGTAGGACTTTGCCTGACGCACTTTAGACAACAGAACCCATATCGTCGGGTTAGGCCCATAGGCGACAAAAAATACCCCTTAGCGGACGATTTTGAGACGTTGTCTATCAGAACTTTTCTTGTAGTGTGGCCACCTGCAAACCACCGGGAACGAACCACTTGGTGGCTTGGAGGCGTCGAGCTCCAGCAGCATGAGCGGAGAGGAGCCTCCATGAAGGAGGTTGAAGATTCGCCGCCCTGTCGGCAGAAGATCGTTGAGGCAAGATTTCCCTTCGCGTGGATGAGCTCGTCGGAGTAGCACCTCTTCAGGAGAGACCAGCGCAGGTTGAAGCAGACCGCAGCTCCATGCCTCCATCTCCTTCACTCCCCACACCTCCATGGCGGGATAGAGAGAAGGAAGCCATGGAACGCCTCCTACCGACGCCGCACTCGTCGCAGAACTTGGATCTGGATCCAGGAGCGAAGACCGACCAACCACCGCTTCTCGCCTCCTCGCCACCAAGGCCGGCCAGGCGAAAAGACGCAGTCGATCTCACCAAGACTCCTCGGCTCTCCCCCTCGCCACCATGGCCGGCCAGGGGAGCTTGCCAGTCTTGATTTCCAGGCTCACGGACAAGATCCTCCGCCAGCAGCTTATTGACGAAGATGGCCTCACTCCTGCCTCCGCCGAGCTCCATCCAGAGGAACCCAAGCATCAGCAGCAGCGAGCCTAAGCTGCAGATCTGGCGGCAGATCGCAGCACGACCTTCTCTACAGGGCAGAGGCCCAAGACGCGGTATCAAGCCGAACACAACAACAAAACTAACCCTAAACTACTCCGGCGCCAGCCAAGACACACACCGGCCAGCTAATCTGGCGGCGCGGCCGTCGGCGGTCCGGTCAAGGGAGAGCTCCTCTCAAGACTACTGGCGAAACTCAACTTTGATGCGGGTTTCAATGAAGAACTAAATTCAGGTTCTTAGGCCACTGTACTACGAGACGATAAGGAATGGTAATTCTTTCAGCCTGGAGAATATTCCTCATTGCAGAAGTGCCGAACTAATGCAGGTCTCCTTGCTTTAAAAGCTATCCTTGCAAACTATGGTGGTCCAATTTAATTAGAAAATGGTTCTGCTGCACTGGTTTCAGAAGTCAACCTGATGGAAACGGGCAAGCCTGCTATATCCAGTACTGTAGAAGAGATCAGGAACCTACTAAGTTATTACCTACTTATGTTTTCTCAAAAATTAATCGCTCGTGTAATGAAGCTGCGCATCATCTTGTAAAGTAAGGTTGTAGCGCGTTTAGTGGGCAAGTGTTGCTAGGTTATGTTCCGTCCTGCATGATGGAGCTTACAGACCGTGATTGTAACCAAAACTATTTGCTAATGAATACAAGACCAAGTTCAGAAAGTAGAACAAAAAAGATTATATATAGGCTTCTATGATCTGTCGATGGGAAAAATGACCCATACAAACGAAGGTAAAGCTTGTGGTGAAAACCGTAAACTGAAGGAAACATGCATATTTCCAAAGTATTCTTATGAGAGAAAGATAAAAGTACGGATGTATCTGTCCTCATATACAGAGTAACAAATATAAACCATGTCACGCACAACCAGGACGAAACAAACACGTCAACAACACGACACGACAGCATGTACATGGGAGAACGCGAGATAACAATACTGAGAACGCAGTTCTCATGGCTTAACTTCCGGCTCTGGGAAGTGGAACTCGGGGATGATGGGCAACTCTGGCTTCGGTGGCAGCTCCACCTTGGGCATCTCCGGCTTGGTTGGCAGGTGCACCTCCGGAAACGTTGGCAACTCCACCTTTGGCAGCTCAGGCTTAGGAGGCAGCTCCACCTTGGGCATCTCCGGCTTGGGTGGCAGGTGCACCTCCGGGAACGTTGGCAGCTCCACCCTGGGCAGCTCGGGCTTAGGTGGCAAGTGCACCTCAGGGAATGGCGGCAGCTCCACCTTGGGCAGTGGTGGCAGCTCAGGCTTGTGCTCCTCACCCTTGGTTGGAGCAGTCTCCTCCAAGATTCTCGCTGCGCCGCTCATGGTTACGCAGGAGAGAAGCAGACCGAGGAGGAAGACAGCGCAAATTTTCAGAGCCATGTTGATGGACTGTGTGCAACACTAGCTAGCTTTAGCAGTGGCGGTTTGATGTGGGAGATTGCAGATGATGCGTGCTACTTATAGGGTGCAACATGTAGCCTGTGGAGAGACTCCGGCGCTTTGGAACAAGTTGGGTCATCTACTTCTCTGCACTTCCGCCTCATGCATGTGTGTGCACTTCCCGAGTCTACATCTGCTCAAGGTTTAGGTGAGCAAAGAGTTCTCCAGCTGTTCAATCTTGTGCATGGCAGGTACGACCGTACAAGCACATAGAGTTGTTAGGTCAGCTGTTAAGAAGAAACATCGTGTCCAAAGGCAAAGGGAGCTACGGATTGCAGAACACAAGCAAGCCTGTATATATAGCATTAATGAAGTAAAACACATAACTTCTGCTGAAGCAAAACCAGCCTGGAGTTATCAGCCTAACAATTAACTCTGAATTTCGATCACAACATTGTTATAATATGTTGGTTTTGAGAGTTTCACCAAATAAGGAGCACAAAACAAAACTTGATTGCAAAATGTGGTGATCCCTAATATGGATCTACTTATGCTCAACCACGGCACTAAGGTAACATCTTCACATGGTTATCTTGATCTGACATATGGTACAGATGTTTTCAACCCTAATTGGCATGGTTTGGCTTTTAGGGATGTCTTGTGAACAAATAAAATCTGGATTGAACTGATGTTAGCTGCAAAACATGCAAGGAATTCAACACGGGAGTGAAGCTAAGGCAAGTTATGCAGGATGTAAATTGTTACAAATTTGGCTTCTTTGATAAGATCGAAATTTTGAGAAGTTAAAACCTTGATAGCACAACAGGTGCGAGGGAATCTTCATCACGCTATTTCATCGACTGATGAGATACACAGCTTGGAATCAGCTCCACCACTTATCATATCAAATTTATTACACTTGTTAGCAATAAGCCATGCACGCCATGGTGGTGACCGGTGTCTTTGCACCAGGTCGAGGTCCATGGAGGGCAGGGTGTGCGTGTGTGTGTGTGTTGAGCGTCTGGCTCGTGTGTGTGCGTGCGATGGTTGAGCAGGGTTCGTACCAGGTCCAGGCATGGCGAGATGTGTCAGACTTGGCGCTCTCAACTCACACAACAATGGCGATCAAGAGATGAACTCAGAGAGGAAGAAGGACACGAGAGTTTTGTGCAGTGCTCAACTTACTGCTTTTCTGTTGTTCTCTTCTATTTATTCGGTTGTTACAAACGTGCTAACTGAAACCACAAAACCAGGAGCACGATCAGGCATCCGACGCTGCCATCCCAACGTCACCCGAACGAGTCCCACTAACGCCGCCATGATCGCATGCTTCGTGCCATCCCACGATGGATCGTGGCGTCGATTCTATCTTATCTAGACTGAGTCGCAGCTCAGGTTATTATCGGAGAAAGCAAAGAAAGAAATAAACAAATGACAGAAAACCTCTAAAACGATTTTCACTGTCTAACTGTCTAAACCCTGAAACTGTTGAGGCGAGGCAGCTGTTTAAGCAACATTCTCCCCCTTAATCAGTTGCCGAGATCAACCACACCAAGCTTCGCACGCAGCTCCTGAAACTTGGGCTTGGGCAACGCCTTGGTCATAATGTCTGCCAGTTGCTCGCCGGTGGGCACATACTCCACGGCGATCTTTCCCTTCTGCACACACTCCCGAATATAGTGATATCGGGTGTCAATGTGCTTACTCCTCTCGTGGAAGACTGGATTTTTGCAGAGCTGAATTGCTGACATATTGTCGATGAACAATGGAGTCCCTCTGCTTGTTTCTCCCAGAAGTTCACCTATCATACGCCTGAGCCACACGCCCTGGCATGCCGCTGCCGTCGCGGCCATATACTCAGCTTCACACGAGGACAGTGCAGTCACCTTCTGTTTCCGTGATCGCCAACGAGACGGTGCTCCCCCGGAACCCGAAGATCATCCCCGAGGTGCTTTTCCTGTCATCAACATCGCCGGCGTAGTCCGCATCACCGTATCCAACAAGTTGCAGTTCCTTTGCCCCTCGCTTGTACCGGCACCCAAAGTTCGAGTTCCGACCACATATCTGAGCAGATGCTTGACGGCAGCCCAATGCTCCGTCGTGGGGTTCTCCATGAATCTGCTGATGTACCCTACTGCAAAGGAGATATCCGGCCTGGTGTGCACCAGGTATCGCAGGCTGCCAACCATGCTCCGATACAGTGAAGCATCGACAGACGGATTCTGGCTTTCCTTGCTCAGCTTCAATCTTGGTTCCATGGGCACTGGTACAGGGTTGCACTCAGACAGCCCCGCCCTTTCCACCAGCTTCGCCGCGTATGCTGTCTGCTTGATGGTGATCTCTTCTGTACCCTGATGGACTTCGATGCCGAGGTAGAAGCTTAGCAACCCCAGGTCGCTCATGGAGAACTTGGTCTTCATCTGTTCCTTGAATAGTGTGATCGCCTCCGCGCCGGTGCATCGTAACGATCAGATCGTCCACATAGACACCCGAGCAACAGCTTCTCGCTCCCCACGCTCCGCGCATACACAGCATGTTCGGATGGACCGTGCTGGAAACCAAGTGACGAAGCGTGTCGTCCAGCCTTGATGTTCCGAGCGCGCGGAGCCTGGCGGAGGCCATAGAGAGCTTTGGACAAGCGCAACACCTTGTCCTCCTCTCCATCACGCTCGAAGCCAGGAGGTTGTGTGACATAAACCTCCTCCTCGAGCTCCCCGTTGAGGAAAGCTGATTTGACGTCGAGGTGGTGTACGCTCCAGTTTTCGTGAGCTGCAATGGCGAGCAGCAACCGCACGGAGTCGAGGCGGGCGACTGGTGCGAAGGCCTCCTCGAAATCCACGCCGGCTCGCTGCACATACCCCTTGGCGACGAGTCTCGCCTTGTGCTTCACCACCACGCCGGAGGAGTCCTTTTTCAGCTTGAAGACCCACTTCAGTCCTATCGGACGCTTTCCGGCGGGCAACGTCGTCAGAGCCCATGTTCCGTTCTCCTCAATGGACGCCAGTTCGTCCATCATCGCGGCACGCCAGGCAGCATGAGGTTCTGCCTCGGCAAATGTGCTTGGTTCTTCTCTCCGAAACAAACAGCAAGGAGTCTGAACCTCCCACGTCAATGTCGTCGTCGTACACGCTCTCCAGGGTGCGATAGCGCCGCGGTGCTTCCTCCCCCACGAGCTCAGAGTCTGGGGTAGCACCCGACGGTGGCGAGACGTAGCCGTGGGCAGCGCCCTGCTCTTTGTATGCTGTGGCGGTGCTCGATGTTGGCGACGCCGAGCCTGGCCCCGCGGAGGGTCCAGGGTTTTCTGCGAGAGGCGTGGCCGGCGATGCTGGTGAAGCAGGTTCCGTCGCTTCGTGGGCGTGCCCTTGCGGGATGGGCCCAAGCCCGGCGGCCACCGCAGCGTCCGTGTCGATGACGAACGTGCCGCGCCCCAGCTGCTCAGCTCCCCAGTCCCACCTTGCCGCCTCGTCGAAGATGGCATCGCGTGTGATGTGCACACGCTTAGCCACCGGATCGTACACACGCCACGCCTTGGAGCGGCCATGCTCGTAGCCGATGAAGACTGTACGCAAGCTGCGATCATCGAGTTTCTTCGGGTTTGGCTTGGTTACCTTAGCGTGCGCGATGCAGCCGAAGGTGCGGAAGTAGCTCACGGTTGGCTTTTCTCCGTGCCACGACTCGTACGGTGTCGTGCCCTGCACGGACTTCGTCGGTGCACAGTTCAGCAGAAGCACGGCGGTGGTGACCGCTTCTCCCCAGAACTCATTCGGCATGCCTTTGGACTTGAGCAAGCAGCGGGCCGTGCCCACCACGGTCTGATTCCGCCGCTCGACAACCCCGTTCTGCTGCGGAGAGTATGGAGCGGTGAGGTGTCGACGGATGCCGCGGTCGGCGCAGTACTCGCCGAACTCTGTGGAGTTGAACTCCCCTCCACGATCCGTTCGGAGCACACGCAGCTTCACGCGCGTTTCCACCTCGACGCCTGCTTGCCAGCGTCTGATCGCCGTCGGCGCCTCATCCTTGCTCCTCAGTAGGACAAGCCACATGTACCTGGTCTTGTCATCCACCAGGAGCAGGAAGTAACGCTTGCCTCCATGGGTCGGTGGAGAGATTGGCCCACAGAGATCACCGTGTACTAGGTCCAGCCGCTCGTCCGCTCTGTACTTCGCCGTGGCGGGGAATGATGCGCGTCGCTGCTTGCCAACGAGGCACCCGTCGCAGATCTCGTCAACATGCTCGATCATGGGCATGCCGTGCACCATGCCGTCACGACCAAGCTTGCGCAGTGACTCGAAGTTGAGGTGGCCGTACCGAGCATGCCACTTCCATGCCTCCTCGCCGGCCGAAGCTGCTAGGCAGATCGGGCGTGTGACCTGCAGCGCAATGGTGTACAGGCGATTCCCAGTCCTGGGCACCCTGGCGATGAGCTCCTCTTGTCGATCGCGCAAGACCATGAAGCCGCCCTTTACCAAGGCAGAGCATCCCACCTCGTCGAGCTGGCCGACGGAGACGATGGAAGTTTGGAGCCGAGGGATGTAGTACACCCTTGACAGTACGCGGTGACGCCCTTGATGCGCGACGAAGACGACGGTCCCACGTCCCTTGATGTCCACCACTGATCCATCACCGAAGCGCACGGTGCCGGAGACGTTCCGATCAAGCTCGGAGAAGACCGTGGAGTTGCCGGTCATGTGGTTCGACGCCCCCGTGTCCATGTGCCACCTTGGGTCCTTGGCGTCGTCCTCGGCGCCGAGGCAGACCTTGGCGCGCTCCTCATTCAGATGGACGATAGCGTCGTCGTCCGTGAGTGCTTCCCCCTCCCGGGGAAGCACCAGTGCCATGAGTAGAGCAGGATCGGCATCATCCGCCTCGGCGACGTGGGCCTCAGCTGCGGCGCCCTCCTCCCGCTGCTTCTTACGGCACTCACGGGCCCAGTGGCCCGCTTTGCCGCAGTAGCGGCAGTTGCCGTCGCGCCGTGGTGCATTGTTGTTGTTGCCACCGGCGCGGTTTGCGTCCTTGCCGCGGTCGTGCTGCTTCCCGCGCGGCTTCTTGCTCCCGCTTGAGCCGCCGCCGGGAGAGCCACGCCCCGCGCGCAATCGCCACTCCTCCTCAGTGAGGAGTAGCTGGGTCCCTCCTTCCTCCTGCTCCTGTTCGTGCCGCTCCTCGGCGGCCTTGAAACGCCCGACGAGCTCCTCGATGGACGTGGTGTCCAGGTCTACGAGGCTGTCGATGGAGCAGGCCGCTTGAGAGAACCTTTTTGGTGCGATGCGAAGCCACTTCTGCATGACCCGCTTGTCGGAGATGGGGTCGCCCAGCTCGCCAAGCCTCGCCGTGAGACTCGTCAGGCGCATCGCCAAATCATCAACAGACTCACCGGGTTTGTGGCGCAGGTTCTCGTACTCCGTTCGCAAGGTCCGGGCCTTGGCATCGCGCACCTTCTCCGATCCGGCGCGCGAGCTTCCGGATCGCGTCCCACACCTCGTGTGCGGACTTGTGCTTCCGCAGCACCGGCGAGCATCTCCGGCGGGACTGATTTATAGATCAGTTCCAGGGCGCTGCGGTCGTTGCGATAGCCGCACTCATCCTCAAGATCTTCTTCTCCCTGGATCGCGGGCCATAGGCCCCGAGCCTGGAAGCTCACCTCCATGAGGAGGCTCCACTCCGCGTAGTTGGAGCGCGTCAGGGGCGGCACGTTGGAAGGACCCGCCACGACCGGCGCGTATGGCCGCGCCACCGCCAGCTCGCGCCCCTTGGCGGCTGCGGTTGGGTCCCGAACCCTTGCGCGCGGCGACTTGCTGCCGTCGTCGTCCTTGCCCGATGTGTCACCCGGTGCCATGCGGATCCAAAGCCCTAGGCTCGATACCACTTGTCGGACTTGGCGCTCTCAACTCACACAACAATGGCGATCAAGAGATGAACTCGGAGAGGAAGAAGGACACGAGAGTTTTGTGCGAGTGCTCAACTTACTCGCTTTTCTCGTTGTTCTCTTCTATTTATTCGGTTGTTACAAACGTGCTAACCGAAACCACAAAACCAGGAGCACGATCAGGCATCTGACGCTGCCATCCCAACGTCACCCGAACGAGTCCCACTAACGCCGCCATGATCGCATGCTTCGTGCCATCCCACGATGGATCAGGGCGTCGATTCTATCTTATCTAGACTGAGTCGCAGCTCAGGTTATTATCAGAGAAAGCAAAGAAAGAAATAAACAAATGACAGAAAACCTCTAAAACGATTTTCACTGTCTAACTGTCTAAACCCTGAAACTGTTGAGGCGAGGCAGCTGTTTAAGCAACAAGATGGCCGCGTTGATCGCGTCGGGGGTCGACATGGGCGTGAGCCGGAGCAAGTGGATCATGGTGAGCTGGGCGCAGCTGTGGCTTCGTGAGTGCGAGCCCAAGCGGCTTTAAAACCCCACCCTATACTCCATTGTAAGCATCGAGTTAGAGCTCGCATTAGGAGAGGGTAAGTGCGGTGTTGACCAGTCTGCGTGTTTTCTACAATCGTATATCTATTCTATGCAGGATAATAGAGGGATAGAAGTGATGATAAATCAAAAAGGAACGCAATCTATGCTGTTCGAACCGACTAGCAGGGGTGATAAGCAGATAAAGCTAAATGACTGCTGGAGGAACCATTGGTTTCAATGATGAGCTAAATTCGGAAATTCAATTCGGCTTCCGGGTGCGTATGCACCCTCTACTACGTGACGATAAGGAATTGTAATTATTTCAGCCTGGAGAAATATTCCTCATTGCAAAAATGCCGAGGGTCCTGAAACTAATGTAGGTCTCCTTGTTTTACAAGCTATCCTTGCAAACTATGGTGGTCCAACTAAATTTGAAAATGGTTTTGCTGCACTGGTTTCAGAAGTCAACCTGATGGAAACGAGCAAGCCTGCTATATCCAGTACTGTAGACGAGATCAGGAACCTAGTAAGTTATTACCTACTTATGTTTTTCTCAAAAATTAATCACTGTGTAATGAAGCTGCGCATCATCTTGTAAATTAAGGTTGTAGCGCGTTTAGTGGGCAAGTGTTGCTAGGTTATGTTCCGTCCTGCATGATGGAGCTTACCGACCGTGATTGTAACCAAAACTATTTACTAATGAATACAAGCCCAAGTTCAGAAAACAGAACAAAAAGATTATATATAGGCTTCTATGATTTGTTCGATGGAAAAAATGACCCATACAAACCAAGCTAAAGCTTGTGGTGAAAACCGTAAACTGAAGGAATCATGCATATTTTCAAAGTATTCTTATGAGAGAAAGATAAAAGTATGAATGTATCAGTCCTCATATATGTAGTAACAAATATATAAACCATGTCACGCACAACCAGGACTAACAAACACGTCAACAACACGACACGACAACAATTACATGGGAGAACACGAGATAACAATACTGTGAGAACGCAGTTCTCATGGCTTAGCTTCCGGCTCTGGGAAGTGGAACTCGGGGATGGTCGGCAACTCTGGCTTTGGTGGCAGCTCCACCTTGAGCATCTCCGGCTTGGGTGGTAGGTGCACCTCCGGGAACGTTGGCAGCTCTACCTTTGGGAGCTCAGGCTTAGGTGGCAGCTCCACTTTAGGCAACTCGGGCTTAGGTGGCAGGTGCACCTCCGGAAACGATGGTAGCTCCATCTTAGGAAGCTCAGGCTTAGGTGGCAAGTGCACCTCCGGGAACGGCGGCAGCTCCACCTTGGGCAGTGGTGGCAGCTCAGGCTTGTGCTCCTCACCCTTGGTGGGAGCAGTCTCCTCCAAGATTCTCGCCGCGCCGCTCATGGTGACACAATAGAGAAGCAGACCAAGGAGGAAGAAAGCGCTATTTTTCAGAGCCATATTGATGGACTGTGTGCAACACTAGCTAGCTCTAGCAGTGGCGGTTTGGATGTGGAAGAGATTGCAGATGATGCGTGCTACTTATAGGGTGCAACATGTAGCCTGTGGAGAGACTCCGGCGCTTTGCAACAAGTTGGGTCATCTACTTCTCTGCACTTCCGTCTCATGTGTGTGCACTTCCCCAGTCTATATCTGCTCAAGGTTTAGGTGAGGAAATAGTTCTCCGGCTGTTCAATCTTGTGCATGGCAGGTACGACCGTACAAGCACATAGAGTTGTTAGCTCAGCTGTTAAGAAGAAACATCGTGTCCAAAGGCAAAGGGAGCTACGGATTGCAGAACACAAGCAAGCCTGAATATATAGCATTACTGAAGTAAAACACACAACTTCTGCTGAAGCAAAACCAGCCTGGAGTTATAGGGCAAACAATTAACTCTGAATTACGATCATAACATTGTTACAATATGTAGGTTTTGAGAATTTCAACAAATAAGGAGCACAAACCAAAACTTGATTGCAGAATGTGGTGATCCCTAATGTAGATCTACTTATGCGCAATCGCTGGCACTAAGTGTAACAGCTTCACATTGTTATATTGATCTGGCATATGGTACTGATGTTTTCAACCCTAATTGGCATGGTTTGACCTTTAGGGATGTCTTGTCAACCAATATAATCTGGATTGAACTGCTGTTAACTGCAAAACATGCAAGGAGTTCAACACAGGAGTGAAGCTAAAGCAAGTTATGCATGATGTAGATGGTTACAAAATTGGCTTCTTTAATAAGATTGGAAATTCGAAGTTAAAACCTTGATAGCACAACATGTGGGGGGATCTTCATCACGCTATTTCAACCCCTGATGAGATACACAGCTTGGAATCAGCTCCACCACTTATTACACTGTCCCCTTTCCACCAATCGGCACATAAAACCTACAGCCATAGTATTTAGTTGAGCATCTCATTTTTTTCGAGAAGTATGCAAAAGGTAACCCACAACAAATAATTACCTTTTCGGTGTGTGAGTCAACAGAAGCCAAAGGCCACTGCAGCAGGAGCAAAATCATCAATGACATGATTATGCGCTGATGTGTGAAACAAATGAGAAAAAAGAGATTAATCGAATCTTACTGCTGTCCTTAGATCCCACAACATCACTTTCCCATCAAATGAAGATGATAACAAATGATACCAGGAGCTTGGATGCCATTTGCAGGCAGATATCCAGCTTGAGTGCGAAGAAAACTGAAAAACAGGAGCAATTGTTCCTATATGAAGAAAACATATGAGCTAATCTTGAATTGTTCCAACAAAGCAATACAGGACACAGTGTTTTCTATGTTTACCAGGTTTGCGAGGATCCCATACCCTCAAAACAGGGTCAGAACCACCAGCAGCAATTAGTGAAGAGCCTTCACCACCACAATCCAAGCAATTCAAGGCCTTTCCACAGAACTATAAACAAGGTTTGGAGAACAAAAGGAAATTAGATTGGTACAGTTATGAAACAACCATAGAGATGTAGTAGCCATATCACTGGTAGACAAAATTTTGTTTGGGCAGTGTACAAATTAGTCAATGAATAAGTAGGGACTTGGGAAGAGACAATACTGAGTGATACAAATAGAAAAAACAGAACATAAGAGTACAGATGCCAATCAATATGCATAGATGAACTGTTTCTTTATCTAGAAAATTTGCAACCTATAGATATAATCTGCATACCATATTCCATGTTTCTTTCCCTGTTTGAGCATCCCACTGCCGAACAGAATGATCCCAAGATGCCGAATATATTGTTTGCTGCTCAGGCCAAGCAACAGAAGAAACACATTGTGAATGTCCCTCAAATGTTGAAGATGCTGAACCCTGCAGTACAACAGGATGAGAACTGTGAGATCAACAGGATTTATCATGAGCTCATGCAACAAATGAATCGATTATAGCACAAGGATTTGAAAACCAATACCCATCACAAGCCCATTTGCAACTGAATAACTTAAACCAAGTGGTCCAGCCCAAGATAAAGCACTATGGAGAAGTCAAGAGTAGCTCACAACTTGAACAGAACACCGGCACATACAACGTTGGGGTACTTATTCTATTTATGCTGAATATTCACTATGATGGGTATTTATTCTATTTATCAGTGACTCCTGACCTTAAAGTAAAACACCGGCACATACAACGTTGGGGTACTTAGCTTCCTAACCCCAAAACATAATAAATTACAATGCAGCAAGTCACAATTACCTCTAACTGAGACTCTTCGGGTTCAGATGCATCAGAGTTCGTCCTTCTCTTTTTCACTGTGACAGCGTCACCATCTTCTTCAGATCCTTCGACTGCCCATAGCTTAATCTTGGTATCCCAGGAACCAGAACATATCTATGTACAGAAAAATATGTTAAGAAGAAATCAGGTTAAAAATGATGATATAGCGCTGTGTAACATCAGATCAAGTGACTCATTACCATATTTCTGGAAGGGTCAACAGCAATACTTTGAACAGATGATGAATGACCAGGAAGAATTTTGTAAGCTCCAATTTTCTTCGGAGAGTCCATGGTGACTGAAGTATCAAACTTCAGGAATGCATAGCATAATGTAAGATTCATAGAAAAGTATATGTTGCAGTGTAAATAAACAAGACTTGTAAAAGCAAAACTGAATAGATTTACCTTGAACAGGCGCAATGACCTATCCTTTGATCCAGTCACGACATGCAAACTGCCATCAGTGTCAAGTCCTGGAATAACATTATTCAAGTTAGTTTGCTTCAAGATACACATGGCCTGGCACGGTGGCAATGGTGGTAGGAAAACAACAATTTTGGGAGATACTCCGTAACAAATATTTTGAGCAAAGAAACCTTTATTGATGAAGCTGGCAGAAGTAACTGCACCACTGTGTCCCTCCAAAACATGAGTACATACAGCTCCATCTTTCCATATTCTATGCAATAAAGGACGTTAAATGGGTAAGAGATATAAAAGTACTCCAGAATTTTTGTTTACCAATTGACAATGTTTATGTGTGTTGTTGTTTAACAGGGTCAAACAGAACAAACGGGAGACTTAATAGATACACACCTTGCAAGACCATCATAACAACCTGTTAATAAGAACCTGCCAAAAGATAAGTGGGTTATGAAATAATGGAATACAAACAGAAGGGAAACATCAAAGAAAAATCAAGCTGGTTCATTTGAAAGATCGAATGATTTATGCAAATCAAGGAAACGATCAAATAAGTCGCTGTACAATTATGCATGAGCATATAGCTTTACAATACTGTTCTATTTGAGCCACCAAAAATGATATTTCTACAAGATCACATTGGGCCAGTTAGTACAATTGAGTGAGCCAGTTAGTACAATCAAGTGACTGAATCCAGGAAAGTGGGAGCTGTAGCTCCCTATTTGAAAATCCACCTATGCATCTAACTCACAAAAGCCCCATAGAATGGAATCTAGGATTTATCATTTGACTTGGCTCTGGTTGAGATAGGATAACACTAGTCAATTTCAGCCTAGCCTTGGCAAGCTCCATATACCTTGGCTCGGCAATTTAACGGTTAGCTCATTTTAGTTGTATTAAAAACTTACAAGTATAATTATCATCAGCCAGGTGAGTAAAACTGAAAACCACAACAATGCCATACAAGTTCTATCACTTGCTGATCGGGATTCTAAAACTTATACAGAACCATCTTGGTAGGAAAGCATTCAACTATTGCCTAAGTGAGATATATAGGTACAACCGTAATTCTTCGAGCTTAGTAAATGGCTAGGCGATGCATATCATTTCGAAGAAATCATTTGCTTGAAACATGTCCACAAGAACAGACAAAGGACATCATGTTTCGATACTGCCATGTACCATCCCTGAGTTTTTCCATTTGATTACAACAACATATCCCCTGCTTTTTTTATTAAGTGTTCATCATAGACTAATTGTGCAAGCAGACCAATTAAAATGCTCATTTTAATCTTCTCCGGATCAAGTGCGACCTACTCTGAACCGAAAATGGACATAGTCGTTTCTATTTTTAATTTTGTTTGCATCAACTAATACTTATTCTCACAAGTAAGGCACGTCCCCAAATCCAGGAACAAAAGACCATGCCATCTAACTAATGCACACATCGTCACAATGAAAATGGAAAGATTATGCAAGGTCTTGACGAATTGGTTCATCATTGATCACCTAAATCCTCAGCAGAGCACAGACATACCTTGAGTTGGATCCATCAACCGCGCTAACCCAGTCATCATGTGGCAAGGGCTGCTCCTGCTTCTTCGGCGCCACTGCTTTAACATACTCGAGCTCAAGCACCCGTTCCTGCAAAAACGTTCGAACCAAATCCCCACATGATTTTCACAGCCACGTCCAAGGCAAATAAGTAGCTCCCAGAACCCAAGTCTCCGAGCAAGAATCCGTACCGCTGAGATGCCCTTGGCGAGCAGGAACTGGTGGAGCGGCATCCGCACGAGCTCGCCATCCACGATGAAGTCGAAGGGCTGCGCCTGGTGGTCCGGCTCGGCTGGGAAAATGAGAGAGCGGTTTAGAAAAATCCCGGGACGTCTCGCCCTAGCGGGGTGAGGGTTAGGGTGCGGGGGCGCTCACCGGAGAGGATGAGGCTGTTGACGATCTCCGAGAGGCCCATGCGGGAGAGCTCAGCGGGCACGGCGATGGCGGTGGTCAGCGCCCGGAGCGGAGGCGGGAGCTTCGTCACGAAGCGCACGCGCACCTGGCGGGACTCGTCGGCGTCCATGGCGGCGTCGGCGGGTGTGCGGCGGCGGGAAGGGTCTGGGGAGGGTTTTGGGAGCTGCAAGGTGGGCTTATTTGGTTAGGGTTTTGGAGCCTGCGGGACCCGGTGGCAGTGAAAGAGAGCTCGGAGACAAGTCAATGGCTTCTCAGGAAACCCCTTCAGGTATGGCCTTATTGCATTTTAGCTCAAGCTTATAGACTTTGGGCTTCTGGCCCAGTGAATGAGCATTCACTGGACAGTTACTAGTCTGGACTAGACCCATCGTGGACTAGACCGACTCATCGTGGACCTGAGCCTCTGGCCCACTATGAACTAGGCCTTATACAGTTGTATGTCCACATGTCATCAGTTAGCGTGTCTTAGCATCTCTCAAGAAAAAAAAGTTAGCGTGTCTTAGCGATCCACTGATGTTGACAGGCTCTCCGTGCAACTCCATAGTGTGGTTGTAGCATCAGATATTTAGATTGTCTTGTTCAAACGCCAGATCAGTTTGGTATCCCTTTAAACATTGCAATATAATAAAGTGACGGCTGTTTCTCAAAAGAAAAGTTAGCGTGTCTTAGATTTTTGTTTTTGAAAAGTTTGGAAATTGCACAAAATTTAGGCCGAACCTCACAAAGGTTATGAAACTTTCAGCCCGTTTCAGACTTTCCGATCTAACTTTGTTCATAGTGTATAGGTTGCTATATTTTTTATTTTTGGAAAAGTTTGAACTTCAAAAAATATTGGTTGGGTGAATGCCAAGTTTCACAAGCGATAAATTTGCAAATGGTTGATCCAAATTGGTTAAACTTTTTTAGATTAGTTGGTGTACGCCTCGACCTGTTGCTAATTATCTTGATCTAATATTTGGATAAGACAATATGTGCAACCTATTACACGAATTGGTGGTTTATTCAAAAATAATGTAAAATAAGTAATTTGTGTAGAAAAGACACCATAAATTTTGCAAAAAAAATTAATGTTAGTAGGAAAGCTACTAAATTCATTGATTAGAAAGAAGATAGCCAAAACACCCCGAGGACTGCGCGGTTTATTTGGGGAAAATTGTTGCAGCATCATCGGCCGATGGCCTCCTCTTAGGGGTTGTTTGGTTCCTAGTCACATTTGGCCAAGCCAACGTTGGTAATTTGGCATGTGTTTGGTTCTTGTCACACTTTGAAACTGCCACACTTTACTATTCATATGGCCCACTCGTCATAGAGTGTATTTTTTGCCAACTTTTACCACACTTATGGCTTCCAAAATCCAAGCTACACTTTTGCGGCGCCACACTTGCCAAAGTTAGGCTTGGCAAAGTGTGGTTGGGAACCAAAAATGCCTTAGCCACGCCGCGAGTCACCGGCCGGCCGCTACGCCTCTTAGCGGCGCTGCAATAGCACCTGTCAATGCCCACCAGTCGTCGACCACCTTTACTATGTTGTAAGAGCATCGCATCCCCCAAAGGGATTTGGGACGCGCCGGACAAAAGAACGTTCACAGTCGCGTGCCCCAAAGCCTCCTTTTGTTCGGCACGGCCCAATACGGTGCCCGGCGCCCCGAGCCCATCCCCGCTACATAGGGGACGCTCGGGAACGCCGGACACAACGAAAGCGAGGTGGGCTCCCACCGTCGGTGACTATTTCCATAACCGTTGGTTCGCGCCTTTTATTTCTCGCCGCGCCTTCCCTCCCGTGCCTCCCACCCCTCCACCGCCGCTGGATTTACCAGCCGTTTCGACGGCTGATCTCCTCTGAGTCGGCACCGTCGTCGCGGCTGGCTCTCTTGTCGGCTTTTTCGCCTCCGCCGCTTCACCAGCGCGTCCCAGAACGTGGTATCAAATCCGTCCCACCTTCGCGCACATAAGGTGTTCGACGACTTGTCAAGTAGGCACGATAGCCCACTGTTCATTGCCTCGTCTGCCGCGGCACAATTTTAACCATTAATTTTGCTTCAGATATAGATAGCGACAACGAGATGCTTGCTCGACTCGCCGGAGGACGAGCAAGCCTTCAACGAAAACATCCGGGAGCATTTGCTGATCATCGTGTCCCTCCAAGATATGATTGACGCCAATGCGGAAAAGCGAAAGAGACCACGCCATGGAGGATCAAAGCTAGGGAGAAAAAAATCGAAGTCCAGGCAGAGGATGGAGGGGCATAACATTGCCGGTGACCGACCCTATCGCAACCGCCACCACGCCGCCATCCACTAGTCCGGCAGCCGGCGTCAAGTTCTTGATTTCTGCAATTTTTCCGAAAGAGAAAAACCAGCGCAAGTAGTGCCACAGCAAGGTTGGTGTACCAAACCTGGAGGATCATTCACTTCACCGCCGCCTTGGGCGCTAGTGAGCAAACTAGGGCTACGCGCAAGTGCCTTTCAGGCTTGCAGTCAGTGCTCCGTGCCAAATACGGAGTACGTACTATGACTGCACAAGACAAGCCCCGCCATTGAAGGCAAGGCCCAAGCGGGGCCGACCATGGATCGCCCCGGACGTATGCTTCCACTGTCTCGGCTCTCGATCGATGCTGCATATGCCCTCGAAAATGTTAGAAATTCAGAATAAGAAGTTGGTCAGTTGGTGGTTTTACTGTACTTTTTACAAGGAACGGCATTGGCAGCGCAAGCAGCCGATCCGAATCGCACAAAAGAAACCGCACAAGTCACACAAAATCATATCTTCACCAATCGAGCATATATGCACTGTATGTTCAGAGCTAGAGAAATTGCACTGCAGCTTTTCTTGCAATAAAAGAAGTGCAGGGAGACGATTGGAGAGCCCACTCGCGCCAGCACCAGCAGCAAGCAATCAAGCATATATTCCCCGAATCGGGCCTGGACAGAGGAGGCGATTTACACAAAAATAACCCAAAAGTGGAAGAAAAGCACAGACTGACCCTCCGGCGAAACTATTTCACCAATCTAACCCTTTTGTGTGGCGCCCCTCCCACGGGCGCCACACGTGCCCATGTGGCTCCCCTCCCGCCGGCGCCACACACCCGGCCGACGTGGCCCCATCGACGCCGAGCTGGTGCGCCCGTCCGACGTGGCGGCATGTGTGGCGCCCCTCCCAACGGCGCCACACATGCACTTGGAATCCCCCAAAACATACTGTGGGACAAATCCTCTGGGACTTAGCCGTTTTGCGAGGCTCGATGTGTGGCGCCGATGACACGGGCGCCACACTAGCCTGTGCGGCGCCGATGCCATGGGCGCCACACATAGAGGCTCGCGAAAACGGCTAAGGACTTATCGTCCGAGCCCCCGGATGTTTTCGACCCAATGGTTCATATAAGTTGGCATGTGTGGCGCCGATGCCACGGGCGCCACACTAGCACTTGTGGCGCCGGTGGGAAGGGCGCCACACATGGACTTGTGTTGAAAACATGAAAAATCCTACCAAACTCCAACAGATTACTGAGTACAACATTGGACACAACAAGTAGCAATTTCATGACATACACATATAGCACTTCATAGGTCACATTGTAGCACGTAGATTCAAACAACAAGTAGCATTACGGACCATGGTTCGAAATGACATAGGGTTCACAAATCGATACTTATGAATATAGAGTTCACAACAACACGTAGCACATCCTAGTAGCGTCCTCGACGTGCCGTCCTCGTGGGCTGCTTCCGGACGGCCATCCTCTTCGTCCGTTGCCTTGGCTGCTCCTGGCTGCTGCTCTGCTCGCTGCTCCTGCTTCTGCTTGCTCCTGCTGCTGCTCCTCCTCCTCCTCCTCCTCCTCCTCGTCCGAAGAGAACGGCTCGTCGTTCCTCATCCTCGACATAGGCTGATCTCCGCGGCGGCCCGTCATCCTCCTCGGTGACAACCTTCTTTCCTCGGTTGACATAATCTTCCGGAGTGTACCGGTTTGGAGCCTTGCCCCTTGGCTTCAGCCGGTAAGCCGACCGTTGCTTGGAGGTACGCTTCGGAAGTACGCCTTGACTCGGAATTAGGTCGTCCTCGGGAGGAATCTTCACAAACATGAACACATGAGATTACAAAAGTTGAAATTAGTAAGAACATGTTTCACGGCAACAAAATAGTCCATACATGTTCTTCGAAGCGGAGGATGTAGGGATTTCGCCTTCGCGACAACCTAGCAAGTTCGCTAACCGCCGCATCTTTCGTGCGGTGTTACGCGTCATGGAACTCATGGTTACAAAGCCACCGAGAACATAATAGTGTACATTCAAAGTTGGTGATCATACCTTAATGAAATTCCGCAACGGTCCGACGGGCTTTTCATCTCTGTGGCTGCGGTCCCACATAGTCTCGCACTCCTCGGCGGTTTTTTGGATCTCCTCCCAGCTGTGACAAACATAGCATACACAATTTAAGCGAGCACATGGCAATCTAGATGATGTACTAGTTAGTGAGAGAATCCATTACCACGAAGTTCAGCTCGGAAGCAATAGAAGTCGATCTCCCTCTGCGAGCAAAAGTGTCGTGCTGGCTTTGCCCAACCTCATCGAGCTGGATGGGGTCGTCCAAGATGTCCTCGGCATACGCGTGCTTAACTAACTCGATACGCGTGTTACGATGGAACCACTCGAGGTAGTTGTTGAAAGCGGTGAAGTCGTGAGGCACAATCTGCTCGGGGCCGGCATTCCGTGCCGCTTCCAAGCGGTGTTGGAACGTTGCGATGTGGCCGCTATGATGGGCTGGCCAATTTGTGATCTTCCTCTGCCGCTGCCTATCAAGCCTGCAAGAATCAACAAGTTAGTTTGTACCTCTTCTATCAAGAATCTTCCATCGCATGATTCCAGAAGTTTACCTATGAAGCGCCTTGTCCGTGTCTTGCCACATTGGTGGGCACTCCTGATACGACCCAAGCTTGTCTCATCACTCTTTGCGGCTGGTGGTGTTCAACAAGCCACATGCATATGAGTGGGCAGCGCATACGCCAGAACCGCGCCTCCTCCGTGCACTTGGGGTTCAGGTCAGCCATCCCCGCGCCAATATGGTAGTAGGTACCATATGGCTCCCATTCCACTGCAGGCATACGGTTATTTAGAACATGCCGGTAGAATCAATCAAAACTAGGATTGCAACTCCGCGGTGATCGGTTACACTGCTCAGCGGTAAGAGTGTCCAACTCCGCGAGTGTCTTGCTCGTACATGACCATTGGATCGCTCGTCATCTCCGAGACATTATCCCAAAGGTATGCCCAAGTGGGCTCCCGATCGGGAAAGTGAGGGAAATGAGGCCATGGCGTCTCGTTGAGTACCCGGGACGCCCAAGCGATAGGCGGTCCCGGCTCCATACGGAAAGTAGGAGCATGCATCCACCAATACCGCCGCTCCCAGTCTTGCTCCCGATCCTGCGACAAGCTTCGTCCAAGCTGCGTACATAAGATATTTGGTTCTTGCTTTGTGTAGCGCACTACTATAGGAAAATAGTACATAGAACAAATCATCACCTGCCGGTAGAGGTAGGCAAGTGCCGCTGTTCCCCAACTCCACCGGTCGTCCAACACCGTAAGCGCCTTCAGCCAACACCAATGGGCCGGCTTACCCCCAGCTGTCGGGAAAGAGAGTCCTGGAAATCATGTACCATAAGTACACGCGGGCGTACGTCCTCCGAGTGTCCTCGTCGGCCTCTATGGGGCATTCCGCAAAGTTAGTTCGATCCAAGAGAAAGACGCGCCGGCGGGAACTCTCTCCTTTGGATTTGCTTGGCGCCGGAGGAGCCACTGCCAATAAGGTCCTCCATCTGTCCGCGCCACCCATCGAAGGCTGTGTTCATACACGGTGGCTCGCCACTGAATAGGTAGTGCAAGGATCATGGAAACATCCTGCCGAGTAGGGGCCATCTCGCCGGCCCTCAAGTGGAAGGTGTGAGTCTCCGGCCTCCACCGGTCGACAAGGGCGGTGAGTGCCGAGGGGTTCATGTGTGGCCCCCACGGCTTACAAGGGATATGAACGGCATAAGACCGGTAGGCCGGATGAACTCCGTGTACCTCTCGTCATAAGGTATATCCGGTGTGCCATGGTAACGAATCTTCAAAGGGTGAAGATCCGTTCCCCTCTCCGTCATATGAACATCCCGGTGCTCCCTGTCGTACTCTTCATCCAGAAGCCACACCATCCTACATGTTTACACAACCATGTTATGAGTCATTCCACTAACAAAAATGAGCAACACATACATGAGAATATCCAAATACATGAGAGTTCATATCCAAATACATCACACATATGAATTTCGTAAGACATACCATTCCTAGGCACATAATAGACATATGTTAGACAATAGAATAGGCATTTGCTAAGCTCCAATTTTGCCTTTCACCACAGACATACATATGTAAGACAATATATCTAACTTTCGAATCACCCATACATACACACATTTGAGTGCAACAAGTTTGAATAGGCATTTGCTAGGCATATGTAACAAATTTGAATGCATTTGCTAGGCATATGTAACAAATTTGAATGCATTTGCTAGGCAAATATTAGACATTTCAACACATACATACATAGGATTTCAACACATACATGTAAAATTTCATATCTAGGGCTCCAACAAATCTTTGGTTCAAACACATATACTACAATGTAGATTCCACCAACATAAATTTCTACATATCCAAATCCAAGAAATCTACCAAATCTAGGGTTCATACCCAAATCTACCAAATCCACCAACACTATTGGATGAATCGGAGGGAATCGAAGGGGAATACCTTGAGGAATGGAGGAGGAAGGAGTTGGCCGGATAGATCCGATGATTCCTTGGTTGATTTGGTGGGGGGCGAAGGGGAGGCGTGCGGCGGCGGCGGTTGGGGAGGAGAAGGAGAGAGGAAGAGAAAGAAGAAAGAAGGGTCGGGCTGGGCGCGGGCGCGGGCGCCACACTTAAGTGGATGTGTGGCGCCCGTGGCATCGGCGCCGCACAGGCTGGTGTGGCGCCCGTGGCATCGGCGCCACACATCGAGCCTCGCAAAACGGCTAAGTCCCAGAGGATTTGTCCCACAGTATGTTTTGGGGGATTCCAAGTGCATGTGTGGCGCCGTTGGGAGGGGCGCCACACATGCTTGCCACGTCGGATGGGCGCACCGGCTCAGCGTCGATGGCGCCACGTCGGCTGGGTGTGTGGCGCCGGCAGGAGGGGAGCCACATGGGCATGTGTGGCGTCCGTGGGAGGGGCGCCACACAAAAGAGTTAGATTGGTGAAATAGTTTCGCCGGAGGGTTAGTCTGTGCTTTTCTTCCATTTTTGGGTTATTTTTGTGTAAATCGCCGACAGAGGACCGCGTCGTTGCACTTGCACGGCCACATCACTCGAGGCTGGCAAAACCGATGAGTTGCTCGTGATTGAGCTACTGTAACTGGTGATCGAGTTCGTGACTTCAGGTAGTACCGTGGTCGATTTCGGCAGTGTCGGTGAAAAGTCTAGGTGATGTGGCTCTGCTGTGCGCGCTCTCTGTCAAACAAAGATTGATGAAGGGAAGCTCAGTCTCCGACAAAACATGCTTTAACGGCTAGCAACGACGCTTAAACAAATGATCGGGCGTGCGTGCGTGCAATGCAGTCCTGTTGGAGTGTTTTACCTGGAGAAAGTTGCTTGGTCGGATCTGACAGACTCACAGAGGGGATGCGCTTATTGCAATGTGGACCAAGGCGAGAGTGGGGGAGTGCTCCTCTAGCTCTGACCATGTAGACCCAGCAAACGCACCGGCCCAAAATAATGATCTGCCTGAGAGAGAATCAAGCAACTTAATGCCACATTTTCACACTAATCGCCATCAGGAGTTCATCATAACACTTCCAATTCACCGTCAGAAGTTTAACATAACTGTATAAGTCCAAACTAAAATTTTAGAAAATCGAATCAGTCATCACATATTTTGCTTCATCCTCTTGAACCTATCTTTGTTAGCCTCACTAGCTTTAAGCATATCAAAAAAACATGTACTTAAGCTTTCTCTTTTCCTTTCATAGCCTCCCTTTCTCCATCTCATTTCTTCTGCCTCGCCTTCTTATTTTCTACTTGAGATTTCTGCACCTGCTTCAGCATAACCACTTCATTTTCCAAATGTTGCCCCTCTCCTTCTCACCACTTGCACTGTTTTTTTTTTCGAAATGGAGGTATACCCCGGCTTCTGCATCATGGCGATGCACACGGCATTTTATTATAAAAAGGTTCAAAATAGTATTGTTTACAACTCACGTATCACCGAGGATTGATACAAAAATCAACCATCGAAAACAACACATACTATGACTACTCATCCACATAGCCTTCTAGTATGTCGCCAACCAGCCTAGCACAAGATATCCTGAGCGACCATTAGGAGTCGTGTGCATCCAGAAACCATGGCATCCCGCTGCCCCTCCGGCGAGAGTAGGGACCAAAGCTGGATCCAATGGGAGACCATATGGATAACCTGCAAAAAAGGAAAATAGGTTTTTTTATTAAAAATTATATCATTCGTGACCCTCCAAATAGACCAACATAAAGCACAAACCCAATCCGGATAAAAGCCTTAGATTGTCTATCTACTCCATTTAACCAATTACCAAACATATTAGTAATATTGGTCGAAGGTGGAAGATCATAAGTGAAATTAACCGTACGCCATAAGAGCTTAGCTAAAGGGCATTCAATAAAAAGGTGCTGAATGGTCTCCTGTTCCCCGCAAAAAACACATTTTTTACACCCATTCCAATGACGTTTAGCTAGATTGTCCTTGGTTAACAACACCATATTACTCAAGAAACAAATGAAAATCTTAATCTTTAGCGGAATTTTAACCTTCCATAGAAACTTTCTCAGAAAGGGGGTATGGTCACACATAAGATCTTCATACATAGACTTTATTGTGAACAAACCATTAGATGTCAAATTCCAAAAAAATCCATCATCCTCTTCATTCAAATGTACCATCATGAGTTTCCGACATAACTGCAACCATGAAGTCCATTTGTTACCACTCAAAACTCTACGGAATGTAACAAGTCGGCGGTGGTTGGGCTAACACACTGTACAAGCTGTGACATTCTTATGATGTACAATATTATACAATGATGGATACTGTTAAGCCAAAGAAGTATTGCCTAACCAGGTATCTTCCCAGAAGCGGATAGTACAACCCACTTTGAAAAACCCCTAGAAAAAACTCATGCTTGACTTCCATTAAATCTTTCCAGAAAGGGGAATCGATAGGCCTAGCTTGAATCTCCGATAACGTCTTCTATCTTAGGTATTTGGTATGTAGCAATTCCTGCCACACCCCGTCTTCATTTAGAAGTTTAAAGAGCCATTTACCCAATAAACATCTATTTTTTATTTCGAGAACCTCAATACCCAAACCCCCTTGATCTTTGGGTCTACAAACAATGTTCCATTTTGTAAGCCGGTATTTTCTTTTGTTTTCATCGGACTGCCAAAAGAACCTAGATCTATAGAAGTCCAAACGTTTTCTTACCCCAACAGGTATTTGTAGGAAAGACAACATAAACATCGGTTAGCTAGTTAACACTGAATTGATAAGAACCAACCTATCACCATAAGATAGTAATTTCCCTTTCCAGCATCCTAATTTACTCTCAAACCGTGTTTCAACCGGATACCAATCCGAATTCTTGAGTTTTTTTTGTAATGGATTGGAATACCCAAGTATCTAAAGGGGAGTTGTCCAGCATCACATCCAAAGATCTGCTTATACTGGACCTCCTCCTCCTTTGCCTTTCCAAAACAAAAAAATCTCACTTTTATGAAAATTAATCTTGAGCCTCGATAACTCTTCAAAGAGACACAAAATTAGTTTCATATTAACTGCTTTATTGAGGTCATGTTAAAAAAAATATAGTATCATCAGCGTATTGTAGTATAGAAAGTCCTCCCTCAACTAGATGCGGAATTAACCCTCCGACTTGACCATCCTATTTTGCTCTTTCAATTAAGATGGCAAGCATATCCACTTCAATATTAAAAAGCATTGAAGACAGAGGGTCCCCTTGCCTTAGACCCTTTTTTGTTTGGAAATAATGACCAATATCATCATTCACCTTGACCCCAACACTACCTCCTTGAACGGACTGTTGCACTAATCTACCCCATTCTGGAACAAAACCCTTCATTCGTAAAGTTTGTTGTAAAAAAGGCAATTTCGCCTTATCGTATGCTTTCTCGAAGTCAATTTTAAATAACACCCCATCCATCTTCTTAGTATGTATCTCATGAATTGTTTCATGGAGTATGACTATGCTGCGTGTAGTTGACACGTCCGTTGGGAACCCCAAGAGGAAGGTGTGATGCGCACAGCAGTAAGTTTCCCTCAGTAAGAAACCAAGGTTATCGAACCAGTAGGAGTCAAGGAAGCACGTGAAGGTTGTTGGTGGCGGAGTGTAGTGCGGCGCAACACCGGGGATTCCGGCGCCAACGTGGAACTCGCACAACACAATCAAAGTACTTTGCCCCAACGTAACAGTGAGGTTGTCTATCTCACCGGCTTGCTGTAAACAAAGGATTAGATGTATAGTGTGGATGATGATGTTTGTTTGCGAAGAACAGTAACGAACAATTGCAGTGGATTGTATTTCAGATGTAAAGAATTGGACCGGGGTCCACAGTTCACTAGTGGTGTCTCTCCCATAAGATAAACGCATGTTGAGTGAACAAATTACAGTTGGGCAATTGACAAATAAAGAAGGCATAACAATGCAAATACATATATGATGATGAGTACTATGAGATTTAATCAGGGCATTACGACAAAGTACATAGACCGCTATCCAGCATGCATCTATGCCTAAAAGTCCACCTTCGGGTTATCATCCGAACCCCTTCCAGGTATTAAGTTGCTAACAACAGACAATTGCATTAAGTATGGTGCGTAATGTAATCAACACAAATATCCTTAGACATAGCATTGATGTTTTATCCCTAGTGGCAACTGACACATCCACAACCTTAGAACTTTACATCATCGTCCCAGATTTAATAGAGCCATGAACCCACTATTGAGCATAAATACTCCCTCTTGGAGTCACAAGTATCAACTTGGCCAGAGCCTCTACTAGTAACGGAGAGCATGCGAGAACATAAACAACGTATATGATAGATTGATAATCAACTCGACATAGTTTTCAATATTCATCGGATCCCAACAAACACAACATGTAGGATTACAGATAGATGATCTTGATCATGATAGGCAGCTCACAAGATCTAACATGATAGCACAATGAGGAGAAGACAACCATGTAGCTACTGCTATGGATCCATAGTCTAGGGATGAACTACTCACACATCACTCCAGAGGCGTCCATGGCGGTCTAGAGTCCTCCGGGAGATGATTCCCCTCTCCGGCAGGGTGCCGGAGGCGATCTCCTGCATCCCCCGACATGGGATTGGCGGCGGCGGCGTCTCTGGAAGGTTTTCCGTATCGTGGCTCTCGGTACTGGGGTATTCGTGATGAAGGCTTTAAGTAGGCGGAAGGGCGGAGTCGGAGGAGTCACGGGGGCCCCACACGCTAGGGCCGTGCGGGCCCCCCTTAGGCCGCCCCGCCCTACTATGGCGGCGCCCCGTGGCCCCACTTCGTATCTCCCTCGGTCTTCTGGAAGCTTCGTGGAAAAATAAGACCCTGGGCGTTGATTTCGTCCAATTCCGAGAATATTTCCTTACTAGGATTTCTGAAACCAAAAACAACGAGAAAACGACAAGCGGCTCTTCGGCATCTCGTCAATAGGTTAGTGCCGGAAAATGCATAATAATGACATATAATGTGTATAAAACATGTGAGTATCATCATAAAAGTAGCATGGAACATAAGAAATTATAGATACGTTTGAGACGTATCAAGCATTCCCAAGCTTAGTTCCTACTCGCCCTCGAGTAGGTAAACGATAACAAAGATAATTTCGAAGTGACATGCTATCATAATCTTGATCATACTATTGTAAAGCATATGAGATGAATGCAGCGATTCGAAGCAATGGCAAAGATAATGAGTAAACAAATGAATCATATAGCAAAGACTTTTCATGAATAATACTTTGAAGACAAGCATCAATAAGACTTGCATAAGAGTTACTCATAAAGCAATAAATTCAAAGTAAAGGCATTGAAGCAACACAAAGGAAGATAAGTTTCAGCGATTGCTTTCAACTTCAACATATATATCTCATGGATAATTGTCAACACAAAGTAATATAACAAGTGCAATAGGTAAACATGTAAGAATCAATGCACACAGTTGATACAAGTGTTTGCTTCTAGGATAGAAAGAATAGGTAAACTGACTCAACAATAAAGTAAAAGATAGGCCCTTCGCGAGAGGGAAGCATGGATTACTATATTTGTGCTAGAGCTTTTCATTTTGAAAACAAGAAACAATTTTGTCAACGGTAGTAATAAAACATATGTGTTATGTATAAGATATCCTATAAGTTGCAAGCCTCATGCATAGTATACCAATAGTGCTCGCACCTTGTCCTAATTAGCTTGGATTAACATGGATTATCATATCATAGCATAGCATATGTTTCAACCAAGTGTCACAAAGGGGTACCTCTATGCCGCCTGTACAAAGGTCTAAGGAGAAAGCTCGCATTGGATTTCTCGCTTTTGATTATTCTCAACTTAGACATCCATACCGGGACAACATAGACAACAGATAATGGATTCCTCTTTAATGCATAAGAGATTGAGGATTAATTGTCCAAACTGAAACTTCCACCATGGATCATGGCTTTAGTTAGCGGCCCAATGTTCTTCTCTAACAATATGCATACTCAAACCGTTTGATCATGAAAATCGCCCTTACTTCAGACAAGACGAACATGCATAGCAACTCACATGATATTCAACAAAGGTAAAAGTTGGTGGCGTCCCCAGAAACATGGTTATCGCTCAACAAGCAACTTATTAAGAAATAATACACATAAGTACATATTCTTCACCACAATAGTTTTTAAGGCTATTTTCCCATGAGCTATATATTGCAAAGACAAAGGATAGAATTTTCAAAGGTAGCACTCAAGTAATACTTTGGAATGGCGGAGAAATACCATGTAGTAGGTAGGTATGGTGGACACAAATGGCATGGTTGTTGGCTCAAGGATTTGGATGCACGAGAAGAATTCCTCTCAATACAAGGCTAGGCTAGCAAGGCTGTTTGAAGCAAACTCAAGTATAAAACGGTGCAGCAAGACTCACATATGAACATATTGTAAGTATTATAAGACTTTACATTGTCTCCTTGTTGTTCAAACACCTTAACCAGAAAATATCTAGACTCTAGAGACCAATCATGCAAACCAAATTTTAACAAGCTCTATGTAGTTATTCATTAATAGGTGCAAAGCACATGATGCAAGAGCTTAAACATGATATATATGAGCACAACAATTGCCAAGTATCAAATTATTCAAGACATTATACCAATTACCACATGCGGCATTTTCCGTTTCCAACCATATAACAATGAATGAAGTAGTTCAACCTTCGCAATGAACATTAAGAATAAAGCTAAGAACATATGTGTTCATACGAAACGACGGAGCGTGTCTCTCTCCCAAACAAAGAATGCTAGGATCCGATTTTATTCAAACAAAAACAAAAACAAAAACAAACAGACGCTCCAAGTAAAGCACATAAGATGTGACGGAATAAAAATATAGTTTCACTAGAGGTGACCTGATAAGTTGTCGATGAAGAAGGGATGCCTTGGGCATCCCAAGCTTAGATGCCTGAGTCTTCTTAAAATATGCGGGGATGAACCACGGGGCATCCCCAAGCTTAGACTTTTCACTCTTCTTGATCATATTGTATCATCCTCCTCTCTTGACCCTTGAAAACTTCCTCCACACCAAACTCAAAACAATCTCATTAGAGGGTTAGTGCATAATTGAAAATTCATATATTCAGAGGTGACATAATCATTCTTAACACTTCTGGACATTGCACAAAGCTACTGAAAGTTAATGGAACAAAGAAATTCATCAAACATAGCAAAACAGGCAATGCGAAATAAAAGGCAGAATCTGTCAAAACAGAACAGTCCGTAAAGACGAATTTTTTAGAGGCACCAGACTTGCTCAGATGAAAATGCCCAAATTAAATGAAAGTTGCTTACATATCTGAGGATCACGCACGTAAATTGGAAGATTTTTCTGAGTTACCTACAGAGACTACTGCTCAAATTCGTGACAGCAAGAAATCTGTTTACTAGCAGATAATCCAAATCTAGTATTGACTTTACTATCAAAGACTTTACTTGGCACAACAATGCAATAAAATAAAGATAAGGAGAGGTTGCTACAGTAGTAACAACTTCCAAGACTCAAATATAAAATAAAGGTGCAGAAGTAAAATAATGGGTTGTCTCCCATAAGCGCTTTTCTTTAACGCCTTTCAGCTAGGCGCAGAAAGTGTGAATCAAGTGACATCGAGAGATGAAGCATCAACATCATAATTTGTTCTAATAATAGAATCATAAGGTAACTTCATTCTCTTTCTAGGGAAGTGTTCCATACCTTTCTTGAGAGGAAATTGATATTTAATATTACCTTCCTTCATATCAATGGTAGCACCAACGAGTTCGAAGAAAAGGTCTTCCCAATATAATGGGACAAGATGCATTGCATTCAATATCCAAGACAAAAAAATCAACGGGGACAAGGTTATTGTTAACCATAATACGAACATTATCAATCCTCCCCAAAGGTTTCTTTATAGAATGATCAGCAAGATTAACATCCAAATAACAATTTTTCAATGGTGGCAAGTCAAGCATATTATAAATTTTCTTAGGCATAACAGAAATACTTGCACCAAGATCACATAAAGCATTACAATCAAATCATTGACCCTCATCTTAGTGATGGGCTCCCAACCATCTTCTAACTTCCTAGGAAAAGAAGTTTCAAGTTTCAGTTTCTCTTCTCTAGCTTTTATGAGAGCATTTGTAATATGTTTTGTAAAGGCCAAATTTATAGCACTAGCATTGGGACTTTTAGCAAGTTTTTGTAAGAACTTTATAAATTCAGAGATGTGACAATCATCAAAATCTAAACCATTATGATCTACAACAATGGGATCATTGTCCCCAATATTTTGAAAAATTTCAGCAGTTTTATCACAAGCAGTTTCAGGCAATTTTGCACGCTTTGCACTAGGAGTAGAAACATTGCCAACACCAATTATTTTACCATTGATAGTAGGGGGTGTAGCAACATGTGAAGCATTATCATTACTAGTAGTGGTAATAGTCCAAACTTTAGCTACAATATTCTCTTTAGCTAGTTTTTCGTTTTCTTCTCTTTCCCACCTAGCATGCAATTCAGCCATCAATCTAATATTCTCATTAATTCGAACTTGGATGGAATTTGCTGTAGTAACAATTTTATTATCAATATCCTTATTAGGCATAACTTTCAATTTTAAAAGATCAACATCGGAGGCAAGTCTATCAACCTTAGAAGCAAGAATATCAATTTTATCAAGCTTTTCTTCAACAGATTTGTTAAAAGCAGTTTGTGTACTAATAAATTCTTTAAGCATGGCTTCAAGACTAGGGGGTACATTCCTATTATTGTTGTAAGAATTTCCATAAGAATTACCATAACTATTACCATTAGCAGAAGGATATGACCTATAGTTGTTGCCAGAATTATTCCTATAAGCATTGTTGTTGAAATTATTACTTTTAATGAAGTTCACATCAACATGTTGTTCTTGGGAAACCAATGAAGCTAAAGGAACATTATTAGGATCAACATTAGATCTACCATTCACAAGCATAGACATAATAGCATCAATCTTATCACTCAAGGAGGAGGTTTCTTCAACAGAATTTACCTTCTTACCTTGTGGAGCTCTTTCCGTGTGCCATTCAGAGTAATTTGTCATCATATCATCAAGGAGCTTTGTTGCCGCCCCCAAAGTAATGGACATAAAGGTACCTCCAGCAGCTGAATCCAATAAGTTCCGCGAAGAAAAATTCAATCCTGCATAAAAGGTTTGGATGATCATCCAAGTAGTTAGTCCATGGGTAGGGCAATTCTTCACCAAAGATTTCATTCTCTCCCATGCTTGAGCAACATGTTCATTATCTAATTGCTTAAAATTCATTATGCTACTTCTCAAAGATATAATTTTAGCGGGAGGATAATATCTACCAATAAAAGCATCCTTACATTTAGTCCATGAATCAATACTATTCTTAGGCAAAGATAGCAACCAATCTTTAGCTCTTCCTCTTAAGGAGAAAGGAAACAAGTTTAATTTTATAATGTCACCATCTACATCCTTATACTTTTGCATTTCACAAAGTTCAACAAAATTATTAAGATGGGCAGCAGCATCATCGGAACTAACACCAGAAAATTGCTCTCTCATAACAAGATTTAGTAAAGCAGGTTTAATTTCAAAGAATTCTGCTGTAGTAGCGAGGTGGAGCAATAGGTGTGCATAAGAAATCATTATTATTTGTGCTAGTGAAGTCACACAACTTAGTATTCTCAACAGTACCCATTTTAGCAGTAGTAAATAAAGCAAACTAAATAAAGTAAATGCAAGTAACTAATTTTTTTGTGTTTTTAATATAGAGAACAAGACAGTAAATAAAGTAAAAATAGCAACTAATTTTTTTGTGTTTTTGATATAAGAGCAAATAAAGCAGTAAATAAAGTAAAACAAAGCAAGACAAAAACAAAGTAAAGAGATTGGATGTGGGAGACTCCCCTTGCAGCGTGTCTTGATCTCCCCGGAAACGGCGCCCGAAATTTACTTGCTGCATGTAGTTGACACGTCCGTTGGGAACCCCAAGAGGAAGGTGTGATGCGCACAACAGTAAGTTTCCCTCAGTAAGAAATCAAGGTTATCGAACCAGTAGGAGTCAAGGAAGCACGTGAAGGTTGTTGGTGGCGGAGTGTAGTGCGGCGCAACACCAGGGATTCCGGCGCCAACGTGGAACCTGCACAACACAATCAAAGTACTTTGCCCCAACGTAACAGTGAGGTTGTCAATCTCACCGGCTTGCCGTAAACAAAGGATTAGATGTATAGTGTGGATGATGATGTTTGTTTGCGAAGAATAGTAACGAACAATTGCGAGTAGATTGTATTTCGGATGTAAAGAATTGGACCGGGGTCCACAGTTCACTAGTGGTGTCTCTCCCATAAGATAAACGCATGTTGGGTGAACAAATTACGGTTGGGCAATTGACAAATAAAGAAGGCATAACAATGCACATACATATATCATGATGAGTACTATGAGATTTAATCAGGGCATTACGACAAAGTACATAGACCGCTATCCAACATGCATCTATGCCTAAAAAGTCCACCTTCGAGGTTATCATCCGAACCCCTTCCAGTATTAAGTTGCTAACAACGGACAATTGCATTAAGTATGGTGCGTAATGTAATCAACACAAATATCCTTAGACATAGCATTGATGTTTTATCCCTAGTGGCAACAGCACATCCACAACCTTAGAACTTTCTGTCACTGTCCCAGATTTAATGGAGGCATGAACCCACTATCGAGCATAAATACTCCCTTTTGGAGTCACAAGTAGCAACTTGGCCAGAGCCTCTACTAGCAACGGAGAGCATGCAAGAACATAAAAAACATATATGATAGATTGATAATCAACTTGACATAGTATTCAATATTCATCGGATCCCAACAAACACAACATGTAGGATTACAGATAGATGATCTTGATCATGATAGGCAGCTCACAATATCTAACATGATCGCACAATGAGGAGAAGACAACCATCTAGCTACTGCTATGGACCCATAGTCCAGGGATGAACAACTCACACATCACTCCGGAGGCGACCATGGCGGTGTAGAGTCCTCCGGGAGATGATTCCCCTCTCCGGCAGGGTGCCGGAGGCGATCTCCTGAATCCTCCGAGATGGGATTGGCGGCGGCGGCATCTCTGGAAGGTTTTCCGTATCGTGGCTCTCGGTACTGGGGTATTCGTGACGAAGGCTTTAAGTAGGCGGAAGGGCGGAGTCGGAGGAGTCACGGGGGCCCCACACGCTAGGGCCGCGCGGGCCCCCTTAGGCCGCGTCACCCTACTGTGGCGGCGCCCCGTGGCCCCACTTCGTATCTCCCTCGGTCTTCTGGAAGCTTCGTGGAAAAATAAGACCCTGGGCGTTGATTTCGTCCAATTCCGAGAATATTTCCTTACTAGGATTTCGAAACCAAAAACAACGAGAAAACAAGAATCGGCTCTTCGACATCTCGTCAATAGGTTAGTGCCGGAAAATGCATAATAATGACATATAATGTGTATAAAACATGTGAGTATCATCATAAAAGTAGCATGGAACATAAGAAATTATAGATACGTTTGAGACGTATCAGACTACCCCTTCCAAAATATTTCTACCTGGCATGAAGGCTGATTGAGTTGGCTTTATAATTCTTGGGGCAATTCCCGAGATACGATTTGTACCAATTTTAGTGAATATCTTAAAACATACATTTAGCAAACAAATAGGTCTATATTGTTGTATTTGGACAACATTCTCTTTCTTGGGTAATAAAGTGATAACACCAAAATTTTGTTTGTAAAGTGGCAAATCCCATTTGTTAAACTACGAAAACAAAGCCATCAGATCACCCTTTATTACTTTCCAATTTTTTTGGTAAAACTCAGCCGGAAAGTCATCTGGTCCAGGAGCTTTATTCAGTTCCATCTGAGAAATTGCCTCAAACACCTCCTCTTCAGTAAAAGGAGCCGTCAAGATCTCATTCTCTAAGGAAGAAATTTGCGTAATATCATGCATCTCCTCTTCAACTAAAGAAATATTGGTTGGTGCCGGTGCCCCAAATAATTTGTTATAGAATTCAGTAATATAGACCTTCAAATTATTTTCCCCTACAATAGTCCCCTCTTGTTGCTCCAATTGGAAAATTTACTTTTTTCGGTGTTTACCATTTGCTATTAAGTGAAAATATCTCGTATTATTCCCCCTTCCTGAATATGCTTAACTTTCGCTCTTCGGGCCCATTTAGACTCCTCTTCTCTTCTTAATTTGTTTACACTATCATTTGCCTTTTTTAATTCCTCCCTTTCATTTGTATTCAAAATATTCTGTTTCTACGCTTTCAAATCAAGATGATCAATGATATTTAACAGTCTCTCTTTTTCTTTCTTATACTTTCCACTTTGATTTTTTGCCCATCCCTGAAGGAATCTTCTTATATGTCTTAACTTATTCAACCAAACCTCCATCGGACTAGCTCCCCCTGTAACCGAGTTCCACTCCTTCACTACCATATAAAAAACCCTCTTGTCGCAACCAATGTAGCTCAAAAGAGAATTTTGATTGGTTACCCAGATGTGCTTTCACCCCTGAATCAATGAGTAATGGAGTATGATCAGACTCAGCTCTATTTAAAGCTCTAACAGTCACCAAAGGAAATTTTTGTTCCCATGAGATTGATGCTAATGCTCTATCTAATTTCTCCTATGTAGGTTCTTCTCTCATACTTGCCCATGTAAATTGTCTCCCCGTGAGAGTAATTTCACGCAAGTTCAAATGCTCAATGATTGCATTAAAAACAAAGGGCCACCGCGCTTTGAAATGATCATTATTTTTCTCCTCCCTCTTTCGTATAATACTAAAATCACCCCTACCAACATAGGTAATGTTTCAGACTCACATGTTCTCACTAATTCAGCCAAAAATTCTGGTTTGTGCAAGTCTTGGGCAGCCCCATATACCGGCACTAGAATCCATTCAAAACCATCTCTCTTACATTTAATATGAAGTTTTAACACAGAAATCTCCCGTACTTACCTTTAACACTTGTAGTGTATCGGATTTTATTCCCACTAGAATACCCCTGAGCGACCATGTGGCGGTAAGCAAAACCAAGATAAATTATATCCCGTAGCCAATTGATTCAAAAAGGAAATCGAGAAATTAGATCTCCCAGTCTCCAACAAGGCTATGAAGTCTAATTTATGTTCCCGAATTACCTCTTTAACAAACAAATATTTAGCAGTATCACCAAAACCTCATGGATTCTAACTAATGCCTTTTAGATTTTGCATTATGAAAATTGTTCTTAATTCTTTTCCTAGTACTTTTGCGAATATTTCTAGTATCATATACTTTTCTCTGTCTAATTTTCTTTACCTTGACCACTGGTTTAAGATGTTCCAATTGATTATCTACATCCAGTGGGATATCATCATCTTCAATCAAATCCTCACAAAGGGTGGATACTTCTGACAATACAAGAGTCTCCAGCCCTTCCTCCATATTCCCAATCTCAGTCTTATTTTTCTCCAAAATTGGTAAGATTTGTTCCTCTTACACCATTTTAAGCCCTTTAATAGATTTTCCTATCTCTCCTACTGAATTTTCTATGGATATACCTAAACGATCGACTCTCTTAACTATCTCACAATCAGGAATATTAACAATAGAGTGCGTGGGGATCACCGACTGACCTGAAGTGAAAGACTCATCATGCATCTGCGCCTTCTTCATCGCCTTTTCCAGCTGAAGCATGTCTGCATTAGGCTGGCCACCCAGCCGGGTACTCGACCTCACTCCAGTAGTGGGCTTTGGAATTCCCCCAAATGCAATAACCTCCTCTGTAGAAGGACAGTGAGATACATAATCATTCTCAATAAAAGACATAGATAGAGTGGGCATAATACCATTAGATGCTTTCTGAAAAGAGATAGATGACTCACCAGTATTCTTCATAGACGAGGCATTCCTCATCCTACCCTGAAGATCAACTTTACTCTTCTCCCCTTTCTTCTCAGACAAAGCAGTTGCATCATCAGTATTACTCCCATGAGATACACAATGTGAAAAATTACTTGACATACATATCCCAAAATCATTTAAGGTATTATTAGAATTCAGATCATGAAAAAACACACCGTTTCCCTCAGCAATACCTTGCGCAGACAATCCCCCGATCATCCAAAACCGGCCCCATCATAGGCTCATGAAGTGCCCAATGATTGGCACCGTCCCCATGGACAGCAGTTGTGCCAACCTCGTGAGCTGGCCGGATTTTCTGCGCTGGGGAAGAAAGACTCAGCGGCCTGGAATCCTTCTGCATGGCCACAAACGATCCCGCCTCGGATGCGGTGCCGCTGCTCCATTGGTCCCCGGCAGGCCCGACCAGCTGCTCATGCACTTGCATGCCATTTGCCAACAGCTGCCCAGCTGACTTTACCGCAGGTTGCTGCAACGTCTCGACAAGTGGCGACGCGCCACTGGCTGCCACTGCAGCAGACCACTTGCACTGTTGTCCTTACTATGGGCAAAGTTCTCCTCCACAACCTTTTTCTCAACTTCATCCATGCATTTCATGACATCAATTAAGAGACTCGAGTGTAATCCAGGAGTTTGATTAATACAATACCCATTCGCAAAAAAAAGATTAAGAGACTCGAGTACTTTTTCTCAATCATGTTCTTCTCATCAGCTAGCTCCTTCACCAACTTTAAATTCTCAACCCTCTCGTCGATTCTTGCAGTGTTGTTGTCATGATACATTTCCCAAAGTCTTTCGAATTCATTTTTGGCTGCCATGGGGCATTTTTGATCCAACAAAGCCACAAACCCACAGATTTCTACCTCCTACAAAATACAACATAATCTTGTTACAAATCACTAGGATTAACAGAGGTACAATCTACAACTAGTGTTGCTTCCTTCAAATAACAGACTAACGTTGGACGAGCTAATAAGTGAGAAATCAGATGCTCATACTTACATTTTTGCACAAAACAGAGGTAGAATCTGTAGCCAATGTTGCTTCCTTCAAATGCGACACACATGACGGGCTCAAGCTATGGCACACCTCGGGATAATCCACTACTATGTTGCAGAATGTGGGGTCTTCGATGAAGTCTAGAGCATAGTCAATGTCCGTGGAGTTCCAACAAAAAAGAAATTGCAAATGAAACGAGTATAATCAAGGTCAAACCGGAAAATTCTAAAATCGGTACCAAACCCTAGTCCTAGAAAGGAATTGGGGAATTTTGAACTTACCCCTAGTCTGATGAACACCGTCATCGATGACCAAAGATGAGTGGGTTGAATGCTACGGAGTGACCGAGGAAGAGTCCTCGAAATGGGGTGGGAGGGCGGGTTTGGCGGTTTTTGGTTTCAATGGTGAGCCGGTAGGGCAGTTAATAGTAGGTTTCGGCGTTAGGTGATTGAATATCTCCTGCCCCCTTTTTCGGAGCACGACAAAAGGTACTGCATGTTCCATGGCTGGACGCGCTCGAGCGGGTAGCGCCACTTTTTGTATCGTGAGTGCACAACAAGGGTGGCTCGATGAAAACACCTAAATCAGGCATTGTTCGTGGGCCTTGCTGCTGGCTGCTTTATAGTTCATGCTGGCGCAATCAAACCTCGCATGCGGTCATCCAAACTAAGAGCATCTCCACCGGCGCCTCCCAAAATGTGCCGGCATGTTTTCGAGCCCAATAGAAGCACCGGCAACCCCGTGCCGCCCCCTTCGCAAAGGGCGCGAATTGGGCGCGCCGGCGCCTCACACATCGAATGATTTTGGGAGTGGGAGCCGCCTGTCAGCCACACATCCCAAAATTATACATGCTTTCCCCTAAAACCCCTTCCCCTCCGCCGCTCATTTCTCGCGCCCACCGCTCCATCTTTCATCCAGATTCCAACGGGAAAACCCTCGCCGCCGCCATGCCGCCGAAGAAAAAGGCGCTGGTGAACGCAAAACGAGGACAACGATTTCCTCTTCATGCATTGCTTTAAGAAAATAGAGGGTCGCAAAAAATGGGATGCCATCCGCCTCACTCTCAACAAAGACATTGTCGAGGAAGATGGGTGTGTTGATCCCGCCGGTGCCTCCACCGGGTGCCCCAATGGCAACAAAAAGGCCAAGGCCGAGAGGAATGCGGCACCGGCATTGGCCGCCATTGACGCCTCCCACGAGAAGAAGATATCCTCCTTCTCAATGGAGAACAAGGATGCGGCAGAAAGGGCCGCCGTCGTGTGGAAGGTAATGCTGGAGAAGCAAGATATGAAGACTGTGTTGGAGAGGGAGAAGGTGGAGACTGCGAAGATGGAAGCTCACGCTGCCACCATGAAAGCCACCAATGAAGTGACACAACTTTCGTTGGCCAAGATGACTCAAGAATCCAAGATCTTGATGGCGGACATGGCGAAGATGGACCCATTGGCGAGGGCGTGGTACGAGATGTACCGTGAGCACATCGATAAGAGGTGCTGGCGACGCGAGATGTGTCGGCATCCATGACAACGCCGACACCATAGACGTTCATGCCTCCCCCGACGCCCATAGAGCCGGTTCCCGTGATAGAGGTGGTGCTCGCCTACGATGAGGACGTCGTCGAGGTTCAACCGCTCATGACCCTGTTCATCTGATCATTTGTCCTGGAAGCTCAAGTTGTTTTTGCAGCCGAACTATATGGCGATTCGGTAGCCATATGTTGGTCCAAACTTCATATTCGAAAATCTGTTCGAATTTGGTGGCCGTATGTTGGCTCAAACTTCATATTCGAAAATCCAGTCGAATTTCTATGCATGTTTTATGAGTTTTTATTCAAATGATATATCGGGACCGTCGGTTTGAGAAGCGCTGGTGTGAGAGCAGCACCCTCAAATGGAGGATGATGTGTCAGCGCCTCCATACTGTGCCGACACCCGTACCGGTGCCTATTTGAGGAACGGCGGTGGTGATGCTCTAATTGGCTCACGGGCCTTGCTGGAATGTACAGGCGACCAAACGCACCTGAGGATAATTTAGGGCATCTCCAACGCGGCGACCCAAACGGACGCGCTGGACCGTCCGGTTTGGGCCGTTTGGGTGGCCGCGCGGACACGCGGAGAGCATCCCACGTCCGCGTGTCCATTTGGATCGCACGCTACACCCAAAGCAGCGGCCACCCATTTGCCCATTTGCCCATTTGGCCTATTTGACCACACATACTTATAAATAATATCTAAAAAAATATAAAATAAAATCTAACAAATATAGAATAATATCGAATAGCATAAAATAATATCAAATAAAATGTAGCATGATGAAGAAACGAAATGTGCCATAGTTTGAAAAAAAATATAAAAATTACAAATTGAGATTGTCAACTCAATTTGGGCGCTCTAGGATTTCCTTCTGCCTCTTCTCGAACCAAGCTCTCTTCGCCTCGCTCATGGTGGTCAACAACGTTCATGATCAGGTTGTCCTCGGCTTACCATTTCAGCTCAACCTCCTTCGCCTTCAACTCCACCTCTTTGGCCTTGCCATTGCTATGAGCTCAATTTCTCTAGCTTTGGTCTTGGCCTTCACCTCTTCAATCTCAAGATTCCTCTTTTGGACATCGAGGTAGTTCTTCCTGTCCTCTTCTTTCTCACGGCGCCGCCTCTCATCCCTCTTGTCCGTGGACACCTCTCTGTCAGCATGCATCTCCTTCAAAGTGCCAACCAATTGCATGGCTGAAGCATCACGCTTCATGTCGGCTTTGGTTGACTTGTGGCCTCGTGGACAACTTGCACGAGAAGCGGAGCTACCGCAAGGCTGCCCACCATCAAGGTCAATGACCGTGGCATCTTTGGCGGTCTTGTTGCCAGTCAAGGTCGCCATGTACCCCTCGTACCCCTCCTGGAACTTGGGTGTGCCATGGAGTTCCTTCCAGACAATGAGGGAAGACAAATGTCTTTTGTTCATTGTTACTTTTGTAGAAATCCAAAGCTTGCCACACCTAGAGCAAAGCGAGACAACAATGAAAAACATATGTGCAAACATCGAATGAACAAGTTGAGGTTAAGAATCATACCAAGTCCTTCATGCCCATGCCGCTAACGGGCATCCGCTTCACGTGATCATACACCGCCTGGAACTTGTTGCATTCCGTTTGAATTGCTCCCCACCTCTTTTGGAGGGATATCTCGTTGCGGTCGCTTTCAAATGGCTCATGTCCGTATTTGCGATGTTCATGGAAGTATTCATAGATCCGGCGCCAGAATGCGGTCCCCTTCTGCTCGGCACATGTCAATGCATCTTGCCCAATGGTCAACCATGCATCGATGAGCATCTTGTCCTCCTGCACCCTGTAGTTGCTGGTTCTTTTGCTAACCCGACGACCTCGAGCTTGTGCAGCTGCGGCTTGTGTGAGCTCCACAAACAACGGCTCCTCCTCGATGTTCATGCTGCCGGGATGGCCAGTGGTGTCCTCCTCTGTGTCAATGGGAGGTGGCTGGGAAGCCTGCTCGGTCGAAGGATATGGCATGGTGGTCGGCATTGTCCGCGGGTAATACGGAGGGCCTGCACGGTGGACGATCCCTGCATCGATGGCGGCACACGCTCAGCCAACAAATCGTCGAGAAGGTTGCGTGCACCAGTCATCGCTGCTGCTTCCAGGTGCTTGGGGGCTTTGGAGTTCGCCGGGCACGGTTGAGGTCAATGGACGAAGGCGACGACCCCGTCATGGACTCGCCCACCTCTGGTGACCCATCTCGTGACGGGTACGCGTACCGCCTCAATTGCGCCCCCATTTCCCGCGCGCCGGGCGTGTACCCAAACGGGACAGTCGGCGGGGCTGTTGACCTTGGTGGAAGGGGCCGGGTCACGGACGAGGCCGAGCTCCCCCCCCCGAGGCCGTGTCGGCGCCCGGGATGATCATGTGCTGAGCGAGCGGCTGCGTGGCCGTAAAAGAGCATGGCATGCTCTTGCATCACATTCGCCTTCGCCTGCGTTTGGAATTGGAGGAGCTGCTCTGCCGCCCGATGCCGCTCCTCCGCGGCAGCGGCATCCTTCTTCCGTTGCTCGAGCGCCCTGCGCCGGTCGCCCCGCTTCTTGCTCTCCATCGCCCTCTGCTCCGCGGTGAGCTTGGGCTTCACCTTCTTTGTCACCGTCCCGGGCTCCACGACCACCGGAGCGTCCAATTCAGGAGCCGCCTCCACGGGAGGAGCGGCAACGGCCGCGACCTGGGCCTCGTCTCCGATGGTGGTGGTGGCGGCGGCAGGAGCTTCGTCGGCCATCTCTAGGTTTTGGGAGTGGAGTGGAGTGGGTGTGTTTTGGGAGACAGACAGGCGTGCCAGGGGCGGACAAGGGGAGGACGCGAGCGGCCAGCTATCGGCGTCCGCGGCCACGCAAACTCGGCCCAGATTTAAGCTGGCTTTGGGTCATCCCGGACGCCGCGGTCATCCATTTTTGGGATCGATCCCCGCGCTGGACCACGTTTTTATCCGGTTGGACCATCTGAACGCGTGGACGCGGGATAGATGGCCGCGTTGGAGATGCCATTAGGCAGGCAAAATTGCAAAAGGCATCAAAGGTGGTAGGCTCGGCTCAGTCTCCAACAGTCCGTTACCGTTGATGCAAAGGCGCCCGTCGCGGATCGGAAAATCCCACGCGCACCCCGGATATCGCACACAAAACACAGTCCCTGCTGCTGCTCTTGTCCTCACTCCTGAGGCCGCTCTCTTACTCTTCTCGTCTCCATCTCTCCCCGAATTAAGAGCACACTCAAGGGATCTCTAGCTATTTCCTTCTTCTATCACTGCTCGCCGTGAACTGGTTTGGTCTTCTTCTAACGCGGCGGCAAGCTCACCATCAGTGGCGGAGCTTGAAAAAAATTCTTGGGCGGGCCAAGCGAAAAGAAACTTAAAATAATTGTTCTCAAACACACCACTTCACTAGAAATTAGCATTGATCAAATCCTTCTGTTTCCATTGGCTACAAAGTGACCGGTTCATTTGTCTGAAATCCTTCGTCATGGTTATGTTGCTGCTGTTCCAATTGAAGCAAGGGCAAAGAATCTTTTGTCGCTGCTAAAGGATTTTCAATTTTACTTGTCTCATCTCTTTTTCTTTTCAAGACAATCATTTTTTTTTCTCTGAGGGGCCTTTCTCATTGCTATTGGCTGTTGCAATTTGCAAAACTGAATAACAAATTTCCAATTCAATGAAGTATATGCTATAAATTACGAAATAAGAATTTGGGGAAAGAGAGAACATTATCTTGGCTGGGGAACTACATGAGAGAAGGGGACAGTAGCCACTGGGTTGCACCGTCGGCTGCCGGACCCGTGCCCATGCGGTGCAGCCGTGCCTGCGGGATGCGACGACTCCCTGGCCGGCTGGCCGATCCCCCGGCTGCTGGCGGCGGCGCGGCGCTGATGTGCCTCCTCTGCTTGACCCCAAATCCTAATCGCTAGACCTAGCGAGTAGCGACGCACGCCATTGCTTCTCTCCTGTCTGAGAGAGAGAGGAACGAAAAGAGTGACAGGGAAAGGCCGTGTACAGCGAGCTGACGGAAACAATGCGTGCTTGTGCTGGTGGGCTGGGTCTTAGGCTTAGATGCATATGGGTTAACTTTTTTTGTGCAAAAAACATGGGCGGGCCATGGCCCAGTTTGGCCCTAAAGGAGCTCCGCCAGTGCTCACCATGGAGGCGCCGTTGCTGGTGGCTGCGCTAGTGCTCCTGTCCTCCACTCTCGCCGCCTCTGGTAAGCAGAGCTCCGGTCTTTTTCTAACATTTCTTAACCATTTTTTGGATCTTCTCGGGCGTGTGCCTAGTAAAACAACCGAAGCACCTTCTTTGCGTTTCGGAAGTTGATATCTAGAGTTGTCAGTGTTCTTCGCTGTTGTCTACAGTCACCAGACTGGTGTGGTGTTCTTCATATTTTTGACAGTGAAGCAGTGATGCTCCCTGTCATATTCATCGATCAGTGATTATGTTTGAAAGATGAAAATATTCGCTCTCCTTTTTCTGTTCCGCTTTTCTGCAAGTCACCAGCCATTGCATATATGCGCAACTTCGGTCATGATTTCTCTACTTTTTTCTCTAGATTCCTTTTTCCTACCTTGTTCATGCCTAGGGAGATGGTAGGCTGCTAGTGACTTGCCTAGCTCATGTTGTTCTTTCGTTTCCAAGAAATTTCAACAGCTAGCAAGGGAAAATGGCAGGAAATCTCTTCTCCTTTCTTCCTGGAGAAGTGTAGTTCTCAAGTGCATTTTCGCAAAACAAAAACATTTATCTTCTCTGAAAGGTGATAATAATTCTGCTAGCAAGATGCTACCGAAAAAGTAGGCGTTCACTCCCATGCTTTCTGTCCTTTCTCTGCGAACCTCACTCTTATCTTCTCACTGCTTTTGTCACATTCCTTGGAAATCATCAAGAACTGACGACTAATCTTTGTTCTGTAGCACATGGTTGGATGGAAACGACAGAGCTTAATTTAGCTCCATGCCCTTTGTTGTGTAGCACGTCACTCCACTAATCTTTTCGTTGCGTTCTTGCGCAGATTTCTGCGTGTGCAGGTCAGATCAGCCCCAGGCGGCGCTGCAGAAGACCATCGACTACGCGTGCGGGGCAGGGGCCGACTGCAACTTCATCCACGAGCAGGGGCCGTGCTACAACCCCAACACCGTCGTCGCGCACTGCTCCTGGGCGGCCAACAGTTACTTCCAGAGGAAAAGGGGAACCGGAGCCACCTGCGACTTCACCGGCACCGCCACCCTCACCACCACCGACCCAAGTAAGGGACACTTCTGTTTTTTACTCTTGCATTCAGGTTCAAGAATCCACTTGGTGGCATTGTGCAATTGCATGGATGAACATAGTTTCGAGTTGTGGGGATTAGAAATATTTGGTCTAACGGCTTACAAATCTATGCATTTCAACATTTTGGGTAGGTTTCACTGACATGTAGTATTTCTTTTTCAACCAAAGAATTATGAAAATTACTACTAGAATTTATGTGTGCAATTTATATGCTTCTCCATTGACTCCGACCTCTTTTCCATTGACTCCAATCTCTGATAATAACTCTCGCGTTTCTTATATAATCTCTTTTGGTCTTGATCACATGCAGGTTCTTCAGGCTGCTCCTACCCCTCAAGTGCAAGGTACTAGAGTACATTATTACTTCTTCAGTTGAATTAACTGCACATGCTGTTGGGGTTTCATCTGTTGCATTCTTGGGACCGGTACATTTTAATCTTCTAGTGGAAACTGCACTATTTCTAGTACCAAACCGAGCTGTAACTGTAAGAGCAACAACTCTTCATTTCTGCAGCAATATCATAAATGCATATCTCACTCTAGAAACTTGCATTTGTATGTTTGAGGTGTGCATAGTACCTTTTTTGTTCATTTCGTACTGGGTCTTTCTGCATAACCTTCAATCACAATTATTAACACCTTACCCTTGCTCCACACAGCGGAGCTGGAACATCAACGACTGGGGCTGGGATTGGGACCGGAGGAGCAACCGGGGGAACCCCAGGCACAGGCACAGGCACAGGCACGTTCACGCCCGGCGCCGGTACCGGCACTGGCATGGGTACCACTGGGACTACAGGCACCGCCGGGTTCGGCGGCCTAGGTCCGACAGGCACGAGCAACATGGACACCGCAGCGGCGGCCTCGCACCATCCAATGGCTGGACCGGTTGCCTTCCTCTCAGCTCTTCTCTCCCTCCTGGCATTCGCGTGAAGTTCGATCACCCGAATTGGCTGGAAGTAAGAGATGTCTTGCCTTTCTGGTAAGCTTGTTACTGTCATAGTGTGAGGACAATGGAAGAAAAACCTGATCCTTCTGAAGGTGTCGTCCTGTCCAAAACCCCACTAGTTCATTGTCCTGTTTGGTTTCAGTGGCATGCATGGTGTAATTTGGTAGGATGGTTGTCACTTTCTTGCAAGGACGCGCGCGCTCTCTCTCTCTCTGTTCCTCTTGTAAATCTAGGGGAACAATTAGCAGGTTTTTTCGATAAAGGGAATATATTAACGGTTTTGCTATGTCTCAGTCAACTGAGAATTCGTTAAGTCTCAGTCACCCACAAAAATAAACTTGAGTTGCATTTTTCTGTCAAAAAAGTGCAATTGCACTTTTCTACTAGAAAAGTGCAACTGATCCGAATTGCACATTTTTTGAACTGCAGTTGCACTTTTCTGAGGTGACTGAAACTTAAGAAAATTTCAATTGACTGAGACATAGGCACACCCATATATTAATATCAAGAAGATACCAATCACACCCAGCCTCTGCAACAACGCACCACCCTAATGGCACTACGGATACACACAACCAAAAAACAAGAAAAGAAAACTAAGAAACAGAAGTCGGACATGGTGTTTCTACACCCAGGTGCATATGCACCCTTTATTTGAAATACATGTAAAACATATTTAAAAATGTTAGAAAAATACAAATAAAAATTTCTCGTGTATACCTTGATATGTTACATGCTTATAAAGTTATTTCAGCAAAAACCGATGTGTTTCGTGCCTTGTGGAAAAAAGACAAATCTTTGGTGCTAAAATAGTCTATTTTTCGAGTCATTATTTGTCTTTTTTACAAAGGGTACAAAAAATGTTGGTTTTATGTGAAACTTTACATGCACACATAGAACATGTCACTCTACATGCTAAAAAAAAATTCTAATTGTTTTATATTTTGAAAATATGTTTTATACATACCGGGTGCATATGCACCTGGTATCAGATTTGGTTTTCCGACAGAAGTCCCGCTATAGTATCTCAGACCTAACAACATCAATACATCCACCGCCAAGACAATTAGCAGGTTAGTAGATCAAGGTTGGTCGGTGCGGGAGTGTTGTTGGGACAATGGCATTATGGCGATACTGATATTACCAGCTTGGCAGCTTATGATCTGTTGCTCTCTGTCAGGCTCCTATGAGATACGAACTTTTAGCTGTTTAGAGATGGACGGATGAGCTATGCTTTTGCGCGGATCTGGGGTGTCACTGTCATTCAAACGGCCTGAAGCGTAGGTGTCAACTGTCAGAAGCGTGGTAATGCGCTCGTGGTCGTGGATTATTGGATAGTGTTCTGTTAAGTCGTTAGGTAGTGTGGCGCATCGATCAGGTCAACATTGAAACGATGGTCCGTTTCTCACGATCTCATCCAGGCCAAGTGGGTTCCTTTACATCTTGTTGCCCTTGCCCAGCTCGTCACCGATTCCCGCAAGGCGCTAGGTGCGGATGCGATGCGCTTGCAGCTGCAGGCGGCCTGACTCCGCCGACGGGCAACGGAGCACGAAGTGTCCCCGGTACAGCTAGAAGAATGTTATATTGTGATCCAAAGTCATATACTAAATACTCCCTCCGTTTCTGTTTTAGTCTACATTTTAGAAAAAATGAGATAAATTAGTATTGCATTTATTAGTACTACTTAGATATGTGAACAACCAATTCAAGCTACATTAAAAATAATAACAACCAATAAAGAGAGCAAAATCACTCCGTTTTCAGTGTTGTTGTTGACTAAAAGCTAGAATGTAGAGTATTTTAGAAAAAAAATTGGAGCTAGAATGTAAACTATTTCAGAACGGAGGGAGTAGTGGCTAACTTTTGACGAGCGGAGCGAGGACCGTCGCCGGCAGGCTTGGGCCGAAGCGTAGCGGAGTCTGAAGTTAGCCCATACGTCGTGCCCTGTGAAAGGGGGTGCGGGGGGGGGGGGGGGCAGGCCCCCGCGGTACGGTACGGATCGTTGGCACCGCCTATATATACATCTTGTAAGCCGCCGGCTAGGGTTTATCAGATTATAAGTTAAACCACGACGTTTGTAAACACTGCCCGATATAGTGAAGTTTTGCTGGCTGGCGCCCGTGGTTTTTTCCCCTTCTGTGTTGAAAAGGGTTTTCCACGTTAAATCTTGTGTCTCCGCTGCGTTTACCTTTATCGTTCTTCGTTATTTGCTTGTCGCTTTTATAACAAGTGGTATCAGAGCCCGTGTTTCAATCTAGGGTTTTGCGACATGTCTTTCTTGAAGTTTGATTTACCGCAGCTAGATTATACCACGAGATTTTCTCTGTGGCAAGTGAAGATGAGGGCAATCCTTACCCAATCTTCTGATCTGGATGAAGCTCTTGATGAATTTGGCAAGAAAGATGCCAAGACCTGGAGCGATAATGAAAAGAGGAAAGACCGTAAGGCTTTTTCATTAATTCAGCTTCATCTATGTAACAATATCTTGCAGGAAGTGATGTCTGAGAAATCCGTAGCGGCGATGTGGTTGAAACTGGAATCGATATGCATGTCCAAAGATCTAACCAGTAAGATGCACGCGAAGATGAAGTTGTTCTCGCACAAGCTGCAAGAAGGTGCGTCAATAATGAATCACCTATCGATCTTTAGAGAGATCGTTTCTGATTTGCTGTCCATGGAGGTAAAATATGATGATGAGGATCTCGCACTTATACTGTTAGTCGCGTTGCCTAATTCTTATGCGAATTTTCGAGACACCTTGTTATACAGTCGTGATGAACTAACCCTTGCCGAAGTTTATGAGGCCCTCCAGCAGAGGGAAACGATGAAATCTATGGTGCTGACAGAGGGTTCGCCATCTAAGGCAGAAACACTGCAGGTCCGATGCAGGACTGAGAACAGAAACAACAACTACAACAACTACAACAGAGATAAGAGCAAGACCGACAGAGGTCCTCAAAGTCCAAGGGACGAGATGGTAAGTTCGGCAAGTATTGTAAGAAAACTAGCCACAATACTGATGATTGCTGGAAGTTGCAGAACAAAGAGAAAAGAAACGGTACTTACCAACCGAAAAACTAATCTGAGGGTGATGGTAAGGCTGCTATTGTTTCCAGTGATAATTCTGATGGCGATTGCCTAGTTGTGTTTGCTGGTTGTGTTTCTGGTAATGATGAGTATATCCTTGATACTGCATGTTCGTTTCATATTTGCTGTAACAAAGACTGGTTCAGTTCTTATGAGTTTGTGCAGAGTGGAGATGTTGTGCGTATGAGAGATAACAACCCACGTGAGATCGTGGGCATTAGCTCCGTTCAGATCAAGATGCATGATGACATGACACGCACTCTGACAGATGTGAGACACATACCTGGCATGACCAGAAATCTGATCTCTCTTAGTACCCTTGATGTTGATGGGTACAAACACTCCGGTTCTCGCGAAGTTCTGAAGGTATCAAAAGGTTCTATCGTTCACATGATTGGTGATATGAATTCTGCAAAATTATATGTTCTTAGAGGTAGCACTTGTCTGGTATTGCTGCTGCTGTTATTCCTGATGAACCTGGTAAAACTAATCTGTGGCATATGCGTCTTGGACATATGAGTGAACATGGCATGGCAGAATTGCACAGGAGAGACCTGCTAGATGGCTGCAATTTGAGTAAGTTTGAGTTCTGTGAGCACTGCATTTTTTGTATGCATAAAAGAGTTAAATTCAATGCTTCCGTTCATACCAATAAAGGGATTCTAGATTATGTGCATGCTGATGTGTGGGGACCTTTCCGCAAGACTTCTCTTGGTGGTGCAAATTACATGTTTACTATCATAGATGATTACTCCAGAAAAGTGTAGCCTTTCTTTCTGAAACATAAATCTGATGTGTTTGATGCTTTTAGAAAGTGGAAAGTTATGGTAGAGAAGCAAACAGAAAAGAAAGTTAAATTGGTTTGTACTGACAATGGCATGGAGTTCTGTTCTACTATTTTCAATGATTATTGCAGCGACGAAGGCATTGTCAGGCACCACACCATCCCATATACTTCTCAGCAGAATGGTGTGGTAGAGAGGGTGAACAGAACCATCATCTCGAAGGCTCGCTGCATGTTGTCCAATGCTGGTATGCATAGACGTTTTTGGGCTGAAGCAGCCTGCACCGCTTGTTACTTGATAAACATGTCACCTTGCATTCCGCTTGACAAGAAAACTCCTATTGAGGTATGGTCTGGTTCATCTGCTGATTATTCACAGTTAAGAGTTTTCGGTTGCACTGCTTATGCTCATGTTGATAATGGAAAGCTAGAGCCTAGGGCTGTTAAGTGTGTGTTTCTTGGTTATGGTTCAGGAGTTAAGACATACAAGTTATGAAATCCTGAAACTAACAAAGTTTTGCATAGCAGGAATATAGTCTTTAATGAGGCTGTCATGTTTTATAAGAGTTCATCTACATATGTTACTTATGCTGTTGATTTTTCTGATAATTCTGATGATGAACAACAGAGGATTAGCGTGCAGGTGGAGCACGTGGAGGAGAAAGAAAATGATGTTGCTAAAAATGATAACACTGTTGTTCAGCACTCACCACCTGCTTTGCAGCAAACAAATAGTTCCATTGTTGCTGATAGACCGATGCGTAACAAAGGTCCACGTCCTCGTTTAATTAAAAAATGTAATCTTGTTCATCATGCTTTGAGTTGTGCTGAACAGGTGGATCATGATACTGAACCTGCTACGTATACTGAGGCTGTTGCATCCGTTGACCGCGTGAAGTGGATTTCTGCTATGCAAGAGGGGATGCAATCACTTGACAAGAATGGCACATGGGATGTTGTGCCCTTGCCTAAACAAAATAAGGCTGTCCGCTATAAGTGGGTATTTAAAAGAAAGGAATGTTTGTCTCCTAATGAGCCTCCGAGGTTTAAGGCAAGGTTAGTAACAAAAGGTTTCAGCCAAATTGCAGGTATTGATTATAATGATGTATTCTCTCCGGTTGTGAAGCATAGTTCCATTTGTGCATTCTTTGGTATCGTGGCTATGCATGATCTTGAGCTTGAGCAGCTAGATGTAAAGACCGCTTTTCTGCATGGTGATCTTGAGGAGGAGATATACATGGACAAACCTGAAGGTTTTGTTGTGCCTGGTAAGGAGGATCTTGTTTGCAAGCTAAAGAGGTTCCTTTATGGTTTGAAACAGTCTCCAAGACAATGATATAAAATGTTTGTTTCGTTTATGATTGCACATAAGTTTAAGAGATGTTAGTATGATAATTGTGTTTATATCCAGTCAGAAATGACAAGGATGATGATGCCGCATGGCAGAATAAAAAGTGGCTAAGTGCTAGAAAAAAGTGCATGTCATTTATAAAGAATACAATTGAGAACGCCATTGTGGGCTCAATTTCAGAGTGTGCTTTCATTGGGGAATACTTAGAAAAGATAAAGAGCCAGTTCATTGGTTCTTCAAAGATATATGCTACCCAGCTGCTGAAGCAACTGGTGACAGAAAAGTACACATGGACAGGAAGGACATGGCAAGTGTGCCATATGGTGTAACAATACTTATGTGGGTGTTGTTATGTCTATGTGTAAAGTGAATGAGCAAGTATCCGCGTTGGAAAAAGAACAAAAGAAAAGAAAAAGAACTGATGAATCATCGAAATTATGGCACCGTCACTTAGGCCATATTTTGAGGGGGAGAATAGAAAGACTCGCTAAAAATGATATTCTTCCTCCATTAGAATTCTCAGACGTAGAACAATGCATTGATTGCATTAAATAAAAAATTGTAAAGCAAATTAAAAAGGGTGCAAATCGAAGCACCGCAACACTAGAAATAATTCACACCGATATATGTGGACCATTTCCGGTGAAAAGTGTGGATGGATATGATTCGTTCATTACATTCACAGATGATTACTCCCGATATGGTTATATTTATCCAATAAAAGAAAGAACAGAAGCGTTGGATAAATTCAAAATATTCAAAGCTGAAGTTGAAAATCAGCATGATGAAAGAATAAAGATAGTCAGGTCTGATAGTGGAGGGAGTACTACGGTCGACATACTCCATATGGCCAAGTCCCTGGACCTTTTGCAAGGTTCCTACAAGAGACTGGAATAGTCGCCCAGTACTCGATGCCGGGCGAACCTCAGCAGAATGGGGTAGTTGAAAGGCGCAACCGTACCCTTATGGATATGGTTCGCAGTATGATGAGCTATTCCACCCTACCATTGGGATTGTGGATTGAGGCATTAAAAATCGTTATTCACATTCTAAACAGAGTACCAATCAAATCGGTGTCCAAAACACCTTATGAGCTGGACAGGGAGAGTGCCTTCTCTAAACCACCTTAAAGTGTGGGGGAGCCCTGCTGAGGCTAAAGTATTCAATCCAAATATCGCAAAGTTAGTACCAAAACAGTCAGCTGCCCATTTTATTGGCTATCCTGAAAAGTCAAAAGGTTATCGTTTCTACTGTCCAGAGGAATATACAAAGTTTGTGGAAACGAGACATGCCGTCTTCTTAGAGGACAAAATGATAAGGGGAGCATGGTAGCTCGGAAAATTGATCTTGAGGAGAAGAGGGTGCACACACCTAATCCGATGACTCAAGAGTCATTTTTTGCGCTACCATGTGCACCTGCACCGATAATCCCTGCGATTGTGGTGCAAGCGCCTGTTGTGACTCCACCCATGACAATGATGAGTGAAAGTTCAGAACATGTCCGTCAGGAGCCAAATGAACCATTTGTTGAGCATGAAAGGGAGCAACAACAGCCACCTCCAGAAGCTGAGCCACAAGTTGAGGAACAGAATGCTCCAGAGATTGAGGCCCCTAGAAGGTCTACAAGATCTAGAAAATCAGCCATTTCGACTGATTACAAAGTTTACAACATAGAAACAGTTCATATGGAAGGTAATACCACTTCATATGAAGAAGCCGTGAGAATCTCAGATTCATCAAAGTGGGTGGAGGCCATGGAAGACGAAATGAGATCGATGAGTACCAACAATGTTTGGGACTTAGATAATATTCCCGAAGGAGCCAAAACAGTGGGCTGCAAATGGGTCTACAAACTAAAATATGACTCCAATGGAAATGTCGAAAAGTATAAATCACGACTTGTGGCAAAAGGATTTACGCAAAGAGAAGGGATAGTGTAAGGGTACATTGCCCCTATGTGTGGTTTTGGTAATTAATGACAACCCCTATGGACTAATGTTTTCATTGAGTTTATATGAAGGAATATTCCATAGGTACTACTTGCTCTCCATGTGTTGGATTCAAGTATGGATGCCATGAAGATAAAGGTATACCTTGTGTATTGGCATCAAGATCATCGGTATGAAGATATATATGTGATATGATCAAGAAGAAGAAATGAAGATGGAGTTCTTATGTGGAACTCAATATTATCCATGCTCTATCTTAAGTGAGTATGAGAAGATACAAGGTTGAGTTGGGCAAGTTCAAGATGGGCATCTTGAGTGGATCACATGCTTGAAGCTTACCGTCCATTTGGTGATAGTGGACATATGAAGATGTGCTTCAATGAAGCTTTCCCATCATAGTGTATGGGGGAGCATTTGTGAGTATACACGAAGCGACAAATGATCAAGTGATGGGATGCGCAAGGCAAAGGTATGACCTTGATAGGTTTTCCTTTTACCGGTCTCGTGGTGGTTGATGGGAGACCGGATTATAGGATAGATAGCCGCACTATTAAGAGGGGCTTTCGGTTGGGTAACTTGTCCACATCGTCTTAGGGAGCTCAATCCTTGCATGCGTTGCATATTCTTATTGCTTCTTGGTATTTCTTGGTGTGAGGTTCTTGAGCTTGTTGCTAGCTTTACAACAAGCCCAAGTTCATCGAAAACGGAGTTCACATGCATCTTCTATTGCGTTTTCGAGGTTGGGTGATTTTACCGGTTATTCATGATATAAGGTTCTACCTTTTATATTCATGATAAAATCCCCTCCTACAGATTCTTGGTTTTTCACTTTCCATAAGATAGCATTTGTTGTTATCTTCCAAACAAAATTGGTTTCATGCGATTCGGAGTTCGGGAGCATTAGTTATTAAAGAAAAGGAGAAAAGAAGAAAAAGAAAGAAAAAAGGGGAAGGAGCCAGCCGGCCGGACCGGGCCAGGCGCCGGCCCACCCGGTCGAAAACCGGCCTGGGAACCGGTGCCATCCGGGCTGTTCCAGTGGCCTTTGGGCCCGTGACCGGTCGCAGGCCCGGTGGCTGACCGGCCCGCCCGCGCGCACCCCGGTCCGACCGGGCGCCTCACCTGGGCCGCCTCGCGCCGCTCGGCCCACGCGGCCGCTCGCCCCCGCGCGGCTTGCTCCGCGCCGCCCGTGCGCAACTGGGCCGTCGGCTCCGCCGGCCCACCCGCGCGCCCTGGCCTGTATGGCCTCCTGGCCGGTGCCGGGCCTCACTGCCCCGCCGGCCCACCTTCCCCGCGCGCCCCCTTGCTCCCTGCCGCCCCAGCGCGGCCTGCTCCTCTTCCGGTCGGTGGCCCGGCTGGGCCGGATGGCTGACCGGCCTCCTCGGCCCAGCATCCGGTCAGCCGGCTGGGCCGCCGGCCTGGGACGTTTTTTAGAGCTGTTTTTTGCCCGTTTTTCTTGTCTTTTCCCCCCCAACAGTTTTATTTGCTCTTAGCTATAAATAGACCCTTCTTCCACCTTGAGCAACTAGTTCTTCCCATTCTGTCTCCTCCATTGCTACTATTTGAAGAACTTGCTCTCCCCCTTGATTCCTCCAACCATTCTTGCTCATATTTGAGGATTTGAGAGAGGAGATCTAGATCTACACTTCCACCAAACCGTTTCTTCTCTAAGTGAGGGAATCTCTTGGGATCTAGATCTTGGAGTCTTTGGTTGACTTTCCCCCTTGTTCTTCCTCTCCAATCTCATCCTAGCATTCGTTGCTTTGGTGGGATTTGAGTGTGAAGGACTTGAACACCTCCGGTGTTCTTGCTTTGCATCATTGCATAGTGTTGAGCTCTCCACCACGATTTGTTCGAGTGAGAGACCGTTGAGCTTGTTACTCTTGGAGGGTGACCTCCTAGTTGGCTTGGTGATTGGTGCTCCGGTGATCTCTTCAAGAAGATTGTGAAGAGGCCCGGGCTTCTCCTTCGTGGAGCTTGTGAAGTGGTTGTGGAGCTTGCCATCTCCGGAGCGGAGGAAAAGCTAACCATAAGGAAAAGGGCATTATCCTTCGTGGGTGTGGTTCGGAGAATAGGGTGAGCCTTCGTGGCGCGGGGAATCCTTCGTGGGACCTCCACTCCTCCAAACGTGACGTACCTTGTTGCAAAGCAAGGGAACACGGGAATACATCCTCGTCTCCGCGTGCCTCGGTTATTTCTATACCCGAGCTCTCTTTCCTTGTGATAGCCATCGTGCTTGAAGTACATATATCTTGCTATCACTTGTGCTACATATATCTTGTGCCTATCTTGCTTAGTTCTAGTTGCTATTGTTACACTTAGTTGAGCTTAGCATATTTAAGGTTTGTGCTTGTAAACTAAACGATAGTTTAATTCCGCATTCATACAAGACAAATCCGCAAGAGTTTGTAATTGCCTATTCACCCCCCCCCCCTCTAGGCGACATCTCGATCTTTCAGATAGATTACAATGAGACATTTTATCCAGTCTCATGTAAGCATTCCTTCAGAATCATAATGGCACTAGTTGCACATTTTGATTTAGAGTTGCATCAAATGGATGTAAAGACGGCATTTCTAAACGGGGATTTAGAAGAAAATGTCTACATAAAACAACCCAAGGGTTTTATCATGGAGGGCAAGGAAGAAATGGGATGCCACCTAAAGAAATCCATTTATGGATTAAAGCAAGCCTCCAGACAGTGGTATCTAAAGTTTAATGAAACAATTAAGAGAATTGGATTTAAATAAAATATTGAGGACAACTGCGTTTATGCAAAGTTTAAAAGTGGGAAATATATTTTCCTAATCTTGTATGTGGATGATATTCTGCTTGCCGACGGTGATGTTAGTCTACGCAAGAGACAAAGAAGTTCTTGTCCTCAAATTTTGATATGAAAGATCTTGGTGAAGCGTCATATGTTTTGGGCATAGAAATTCACCGAGATAAGAATAATAGAGTATTAGGACTATCGCAAAAGGCTTATTTAGAAAAGATTCTAAGTAAGTATAATATGCATAAGTGCAGTGCCACACCTGCCTCTATAGTCAAGACCGGGCGACAATTTTGGGAAACATCAAAGTACCCAAAATCAATACGAGCTCGATCAAATGAAAGCGGTTCTATATGCTTCGGCCATTGGAAGCCTACATTATGCACAGGTGTGCACTCGCCCTGACTTATATTTTATCACCGGAGTACTCGGTAGATATCAAGAAAATCCAGATTTTGAACACTGGAAAATGGTAAAGAAGGCATTGCGCTATGTGACAGGAAAAACTACATGCTAACATACATAAGATCTGATTCCCTACAAATGAGAGGGTATTCATGTGCAGATTTTGCGGGAGATAAAGATTATAGAAAATCCACATCTGGATATGTATTCACTCTCGCAGGGGGAGATATCTCGCGGAGAAGCTCCAAACAGACGATAGTTGCATCATCCACGATGTATGCAGAATTTATAGCATGTTATGAAGCCACGGGGCAGGCATTATGGTTAAAGAAATTTATACTCAACTTGAAAGTGGTAGATTGTATTCACAAACCACTAAAGATGTACTGCGACAATGAGCCTGCAGTATTTTATGCTTACAACAACAAGTCGAGTACAGCTACGAAACCTATTGAGGTTAAGTATTATGTTGTGAAACACAAGGTCCGGGATCAAACTATAAGTCTCGAGCATATAAGGACAAAAGATATGCTTGCGGATCCGCTAACGAAAGGCTTACCACCCAACGTGTTCAAGGAACACGTAGCCGGCATGGGTTTAAGGGAAAGTCTTACCTATCCTGGATCATAAGAGGCCCAAAAGTAAAAGAATTTGTTTCAAAACAGAGAAGTGTATTGTGGTCATGTCGATTCTATCGGCATTAGAGCTGTGACGATGAAACATGCCCTATGAACTGATCCAAAATGAAACGAATAAAATGAAAGTATATAGTTAAAAGTAAAGTTGAGATCAAGGGGGAGAATGTTAGGATGATCTCTTCCCCGAGTGGGCCCAACGGCCCACCGGGCCCCTCGACCTGCGCCCTGATCAGGAGCGCTCAACCCACTATGGTTGGCGGGCCCCTGCCACGCTGCGATATATAAAGAGGTGGGGGGCCGGCGGCACGGATCATGAGGTTGGTCGTCGTCCGTACACCCCACCGACACACCCTACTGATCGAGGGCTCGCAGCAGTGACGGGATGCACCGCCACCACCGCCTGTCCCACTCCCTGCCCTCGTGATACGTCTCCAACGTATCGATAATTTCTTGTGTTCCATGCCACATTATTGATGTTATCTACATGTTTTATGCACACTTTATGTCATATTCGTGCATTTTCTGGAACTAACCTATTAACAAGATGCCGAAGTGCCGATTCTGTCGTTTTCTGTCGTTTCGGTTTCGAAATCCTAGTAAAGAAATATTCTCGGAATTGGACGAAATAAAAGCCCAGGGGCCTATTTTCTCACGAAGCTTCCGGAAGTCCGAAGACGAAAGGAAGTGGGGCCACGGGGAGCCAAACCCTAGGGCGGCGCGGCCCCCCCTTGGCCGCGCCGCCTGTCATCCGGGGCCCCTGTGCCCCCTCTCGACTTTCCCTTCCGCCTACTTAAAGCCTCCGTGACGAAACTTCCGCATCGAGAGCCACGATACGGAAAACCTTGCGAGACGCCGTCGCCGCCGATCCCATCTCGGGGGATCCTCGGAGATCGCCTCCGGCACCTGCCGGAGAGGGGAATCATCTCCCGGAGGACTCTACACCGCCATGGTCGCCTCCGGAGTGATGAGTGAGTAGTCTACCCCTGGACTATGGGTCCATAGCGGTAGCTAGATGGTTGTCTTCTCCCCATTGTGCTATCATTGTCGGATCTTGTGAGCTGCCTATCATGATCAAGATCATCTATATGTAATTCTATATGTTGCGTTTGTTGGGATCCGATGAATAGAGAATACTTGTTATGTTGATTATCAAAGTTATGCTTATGTGTTGTTTATGATCTTGCATGCTCTCCGTTACTAGTAGATGCTCTGGCCAAGTAGATGCTTTTAACTCCAAGAGGGAGTACTTATGCTCGATAGTGGGTTCATGCCGCATTGACACTGGGACGAGTGACGAAAGTTCTAAGGTTGTGTTGTGCTTGTTGCCACTAGGGATAAAACATTGATGCTATGTCCAAGGATGTAGTTGTTGATTACATTACGCACCATACTTAATGCAATTGTCCGTTGCTTTGCAACTTAATACTTGGAGGGGTTCGGATGATAACCTGAAGGTGGACTTTTAGGCATAGATGCAGTTGGATGGCGGTCTATGTACTTTGTCGTAATGCCCAATTAAATCTCACTATACTCATCATGATATGTATGTGCATTGTCATGCTCTCTTTATTTGTCAATTGCCCAACTGTAATTTGTTCACCCAACATGCTTGTTCGTCTTATGGAAGAGACACCTCTAGTGAACTGTGGACCCCGGTCCAATTCTCTTTACTTGAAATACAATCTCTCGCAATACTTGTTTTTACTGTTTTCTCTGCAAACAATCATCTTCCACACAATACGGTTAATCCTTTGTTACGGCAAGCCGGTGAGATTTACAACCTCACTCGTTTCGTTGGGGCAAAGTACTTTGGTTGTGTTGTGCGGGTTCCACGTTGGCGCCGGAATCTCCGGTGTTGCGCCCGCACTACATCCCGCCGCCATCAACCTTCAACGTGCTTCTTGGCTCCTCCCGGTTCGATAAACCTTGGTTTCTTTTCGAGGGAAAACTTGCTGCTGTGCTCATCATACCTTCCTCTTGGGGTTGCCCAACGAACGTGTGAAATACACGCCATCAAGCATATTTTCCGGCGCCGTTGTCGGGGAGATCAAGACACGCTGCAAGGGGAGTCTCCACTTCTCAATCTCTTTACTTTGTTTTTGTCTTGCTTTATTTTATTTACTACTTTGTTTGCTGCACTAAATCAAAATACAAAAAAATTAGTTGCTAGTTTTACTTTATTTGCTATCTTGTTTGCTATATTGAAAACACAAAAAAATTTAGTTACTAGCATTTACTTTACTTATTTCATCATGTTTCCTTTTAATCTTACCACAAAGAACATACCGGTAGGACGTGGGTCTATAGTTGGGAGAAATAACATAGAAGAATTCTTCAACCATGTTAGTACCATTGAAAATTTTGAAGATAGACACTTGGTAGACCTTGCGCCTACTTATGAAATTGCTGCTGCGCATTTAGTTCGCTTGTTGGAAACCAAATTTGTTAATCTCAATCCTATAATCCAACATATGTTTTTCACACTTGGTGATATGGAAGAAGGGGAAAAGAAAGATTTTGTTTTAGAAACCCTTCTTAGAGAATTTGGTGGTCTAGCAAGAGAAGCTAGAAAGGTCTTTGCTAAATTTAATATGCTTGGTTCTCCTACTAATTTTGCTAGTCTCCTTGAAAAGATGGATATGGATAGAATAAGATACACTAATAATATTGATGATGGTGGGGAGATCAAAGCACCAATACCATGCAAGCTCCTAGCTATGAATGATGCACTAGAAAATAATTATGCTTGGCTTGTTCCTGAAAATTTGTTTGATGAGAGTAGCACGCCTAAGACTAATGAAAAGGGATATGCTAAAACTTATGTATCTAATATAATATGCCTGGTTGAGAAGAGCCCACACCCCGCTGTAGAAATACCACCCTTTGATAATACTTGATACACACTTTCTGCGCCTAGCTGACAGGCGTTAAAGAAAAGCGATTATGGGAGACAACCCATGTTTTTACCTACAGTACTTTGTTTTTATTTTGTGTCTTGGAAGTTGTTTACTACTGTAGCAACCTCTCCTTATCTTAGTTTTGAGTTTTGTTGTGCCAAGTTAAGCCGTTGATAGAAAAGTAAGTACTAGATTTGGATTACTGCGCAGTTCCAGATTTCTTTGCTGTCACGAATCTGGGTCCACCTCCCTGTAGGTAGCTCAGAAAATTACGCCAATTTATGAGCATGATCCTCAGATATGTACGCAACTTTCATTCAATTTGAGCATTTTCGTTTGAGCAAGTCTGGTGCCATTTTAAAATTCGTCAATACGAACTGTTCTGTTTTGACAGATTCTGCCTTTTATTTCGCATTGCCTCTTTCGCTATGTTGGATGAATTTCTTTGATCCACTAATGTCCAGTAGCATTATGCAATGTCCAGAAGTGTTAAGAATGATTGTGTCACCTCTGAATATGTCAATTTATATTGTGCACTAACCCTCTAATGAGTTGTTTCGAGTTTAGTGTGGAGGAAGTTTTCAAGGATCAAGAGAGGAGTATGATGCAACATGATCAAGGAGAGTGAAAGCTCTAAGCTTGGGGATGCACCCGGTGGTTCACCCCTGCATATATCAAGAAGACTCAAGCGTCTAAGCTTGGGGATGCCCAAGGCATCCCCTTCTTCATCGACAAATTATCAGGTTCCTCCCCTGAAACTATATTTTTATTCGGCCACATCTTATGTGTTTTTTCTTGGAGCGTCGGTTTGTTTTTGTTTTTGTTTTGTTTGAATAAAATGGATCCTAGCATTCACCTTATGGGAGAGATACACGCTCCGCTGTAGCATATGGACAAATATGTCCTTGGTTTCTACTCATAGTATTCATGGCGAAGTTTCTCCTTCGTTAAATTGTTATATGGTTGGAATTGGAAAATGATACATGTAGTAATTGCTATAAATGTCTTGGGTAATGTGATACTTGGCAATTGTTGTGCTCATGTTTAAGCTCTTGCATCATATGCTTTGCACCCATTAATGAAGAAATACATAGAGCATGCTAAAATTTGGTTTGCATATTTGGTTTCTCTAAAGTCTAGATAATTTCTAGTTTTGAGTTTGAACAACAAGGAAGACGGTGTAGAGTCTTATAATGTTTACAATATGTCTTTTATGTGAGTTTTGCTGCACCCGTTCATCCTTGTGTTTGTTTCAAATAAGCCTTGCTAGCCTAAACCTTGTATCGAGAGGGAATACTTCTCATGCATCCAAAATACTTGAGCCAACCACTATGCCATTTGTGTCCACCATACCTACCTACTACATGGTATTTTCCCGCCATTCCAAAGTAAATTGCTTGAGTGCTACCTTTAAAATTCCATCATTCACCTTTGCAATATATAGCTCATGGGACAAAATAGCCTTAAAAACTATTGTAGTATTGAATATGTAATTATGCACTTTATCTCTTATTAAGTTGCTTGTTGTGCGATAACCATGTTTCATCGGGGAACGCCATCAACTCATTGTTGAATTTCATGTGAGTTGCTATGCATGTTCGTCTTGTCGGAAGTAAGGGCGATCTACACTGAGTTGAATGGTTTGAGCATGCATATTGTGAGAGAAGAACATTGGGCCGCTAACTAAAGCCATGATTCATGGTGGAAGTTTCAGTTTTGGACAAATATCCTCAAATCTCTAATGAGAAAAGAATTAATTGTTGTCAAATGCTTAAAGCATTAAAAGAGGAGTCCATTATCTCGTTGTCTATGTTGTCCCGGTATGGATGTCTAAGTTGAGAATAATCAAAAGCGAGAAATCCAAATGCGAGTTTTCTCCTTAGACCTTTGTACGAGGCGGCATAGAGGTACCCCTTTGTGAAACTTGGTTAAAGCATATGTATTGCGGTGATAATCCGGGTAGTCCAAGCTAATTAGGACAAGGTGCGGGCACTATTGGTACACTATGCATGAGGCTTGCAACTTATAAGATATAATTTACATGATGCATATGCTTTATTACTACCGTTGACAAAATTGTTTCATGTTTTCAAAATCAAAAGCTCTAGCACAAATATAGCAATCGATGCTTTTCCTCTATGAGGACCATTCTTTTACTTTCAATGTTGAGTCAGTTCACCTATTTCTCTCCACCTCAAGAAGCAAACACTTGTGTGAACTGTGCATTGATTCCTACATACTTGCTTATTGCACTTATTATATTACTCTATGTTGACAATATCCATGAGATATATATGTTACAAGTTGAAAGCAACCGCTGAAACTTAATCTTCTTTTGTGTTGCTTCAATACCTTTACTTTGAATTATTGCTTTATGAGTTAACTCTTATGCAAGACTTATTGATGCTTGTCTTGAAGTGCTATTCATGAAAAGTCTTTGCTTTATGATTCACTTGTTTACTCATGTCATACACATTGTTTTGATCGCTGCATTCTCTACATATGCTTTACAAATAGTATGATCAAGTTTATGATGGCATGTCACTCCGAAATTATCTTTGTTATCGTTTTACCTGCTCGGGACGAGCGAGAACTAAGCTTGGGGATGCTGATACGTCTCCAACGTATCGATAATTTCTTGTGTTCCATGCCACATTATTGATGTTATCTACATGTTTTATGCACACTTTATGTCATATTCGTGCATTTTCTGGAACTAACCTATTAACAAGATGCCGAAGTGCCGATTGCTTGTTTTCTGCTGTTTCGGTTTCAGAAATCCTAGTAAAGAAATATTCTCGGAATTGGACGAAATAAAAGCCCGAGGGCCTATTTTCTCACGAAGCTTCCGAAGTCCGAAGACGAAAGGAAGTGGGGCCACAGGGGAGCCAAACCCTAGGCGGCGCGGCCCCCTTGGCCGCGCCGCCCGTCATCCGGGGCCCCTGTGCCCCCTCTCGACTTTCCCTTCCGCCTACTTAAAGCCTCCGTGACGAAACTTCCGGTACCGAGAGCCACGATACGGAAAACCTTGCGAGACGCCGTCGCCGCCGATCCCATCTCGGGGATCCCGGAGATCGCCTCCGGCACCCTGCCGGAGAGGGGAATCATCTCCCGGAGGACTCTACACCGCCATGGTCGCCTCCGGAGTGATGAGTGAGTAGTCTACCCCCGGACTATGGGTCCATAGCAGTAGCTAGATGGTTGTCTTCTCCCCATTGTGCTATCATTGTCGGATCTTGTGAGCTGCCTATCATGATCAAGATCATCTATATGTAATTCTATATGTTGCGTTTGTTGGGATCCGATGAATAGAGAATACTTGTTATGTTGATTATCAAAGTTATGCTTATGTGTTGTTTATGATCTTGCATGCTCTCCGTTACTAGTAGATGCTCTGGCCAAGTAGATGCTTTTAACTCCAAGAGGGAGTACTTATGCTCGATAGTGGGTTCATGCCCGCATTGACACCGGGACGATGATGAGAAAGTTCTAAGGTTGTGTTGTGTCTGTTGCCACTAGGGATAAAACATTGATGCTATGTCCAAGGATGTAGTTGTTGATTACATTACGCACCATACTTAATGCAATTGTCTCGTTGCTTTGCAACTTAATACTGGAGGGGTTCGGATGATAACCTCGAAGGTGGACTTTTTAGGCATAGATGCGGTTGGATGGCGGTCTATGTACTTTGTCGTAATGCCCAATTAAATCTCACTATACTCATCATGATATGTATGTGCATTGTCATGCTCTCTTTATTTGTCAATTGCCCAAGCTGTAATTTGTTCACCCAACATGCTGTTCGTCTTATGGGAGAGACACCTCTAGTGAACTGTGGACCCCGGTCCAATTCTCTTTACTGAAATACAATCTACTGCAATACTTGTTTTTACTGTTTTCTCTGCAAACAATCATCTTCCACACAATACGGTTAATCCTTTGTTACAGCAAGCCGGTGAGATTGACAACATCATTGTTTCGTTGGGGCAAAGTACTTTGGTTGTGTTGTGCAGGTTCCACGTTGGCGCCGGAATCTCCGGTGTTGCGCCGCACTACATCCCGCCGCCATCAACCTTCAACGTGCTTCTTGGCTCCTCCTGGTTCGATAAACCTTGGTTTCTTTCTGAGGGAAAACTTGCTGCTGTGCTCATCATACCTTCCTCTTGGGGTTGCCCAACGAACGTGTGAAATACACGCCATCACCTCGCCGCTGCACTTCACCATGGCCACCCCGTCAGGCTCGTCGAGCCAAGGATAAGGTACACTTTCCCCTCTCCCATCTCTCTGTTTTCGCTCTCAGATGTCAAGTTAAACTCAATGCATAGATAGCTCTACCGTTGAGATCTAGCCTAGATGATCCTAGCAATCTATCAGAAAGGACCTGGACTCGTGTGAGTAGAAAACAAAATATATCTTTTCTTTTGTGATCCAATAATTGTTCAATGACAGTGCGTCATGAAGCTATGGGTTCGATAACTTGCATTGCCAGAGGTTTCTCTACAACCCTAGAACTCACTCATATTTTCAAAACCTCTAAGGTTAGTTCAGTTTATACAAGTTTGATCTTGTGAAGATTATTAGCAAAGCCTTAATTAAACATCAATACACGGAAGCTCAAGTTAGACAGGATGAGTTAAAAAATCTTGATATAAATTCTAGTTTATCACACATAATTATATTTTGTATTTGTTTCAACTGATTCAATTATTTTGTCTAGTTAAATAAACAAAGTTGGATCATTTGCTTGTATGAAAGTTCTCCATCCCTGCAAAAAAAAGAAAGTTCTCCATGATCTTTGGATTGAGAAAACGGAGGAACATATTCTAGCTCCACGAATTCAACCCATAACTCAAGACTGAAACACACCTTATATATTAACATGCAACGCTAGATACAAATATTAAAACATGAGATCCGAGTCTTACAAACCACGAGAACATGTAGTGCTACATTTTATTGGGAATCTATTGTAACCGATGGGAAAACCTACCATCCAAAACCATATATATTTGAATTCGAGAGCTGGCTACCAAATTCGAATTCAAAAGTAGGTTTTCCCTCAAACTAAGTAGGATATTGGTGGCACGTCGGCCCGGGTCCGTCCTTTACAATAGCAGAGTTGAGGTATGTGGTGGCGTAGTAGTTTAGAGCTCTCCCAATCTCTTGGCGCATTCCACGCTGCGGTCCAGCGTCTCCTCCACCCCATATCTGTACCTGAACCCTAGTTTCCCAAGCTTGTTGGTGTTGCCCTGCACCCTTACTCCATCTCCTACCACCCTACAGCATCACCACACAAAAAGTCAATTAATCATTCACGCAACCAATAATACTAAAGTATCTTTTAAGTAATAAGGCATCCATGCATTATAAAAAGAAATACTTGAGAACTCGATCGATCAAACAAATTCACATACTTCTTGAGGAGTATCTTGTGCTCGGGGTGGTTGGTAGCAAAGCGGGCAACGTAATCCTGCATGGTGGGGTATCCAGCGATGCACAAGAACCTGCCGGCCATGGCCGGTTGCTCCATGCAGAAGAGGTGTGCATCGCATACATCCTCGATGTCCACCAGCGGCACGGAGCCCATGACCGCCTGCATGAACTTGAGAGAGTTGTGGTAGGCCTCGTTGCCAGTGAGTGGAGACACCACCAACGGGATGCTGCTCCACAGGATGGGCTGGATGGTGTCACCGCCAACGAGCCCGCACGCCAGTGTGACCACCTCGAACGCCCTGTCCTCCCCCTTCTCGTTGTACCTCAGCAGCTCCTTCTCTGATAGGCTCTTGGATGTCACGTACCCGTCGAGGTGGAAGTTGCTGTAGCCATAGGTAACGTTGAGTGGAGACCAACATGACTCGTTGACGAAGTCCTTGTACCCATCACCATCCTCCTTGAGCGGCGATGCAGCCAGGCAGGAGGCCGTGTGGATGACGCGCCGCACCGTCTTGGACCGCTCGCACTGTTGCAGGATCATGCGATGGGCGTCCACGATAGCCTCGGTGATGTTCTTGTACTGCACACATAAAAAATAAACAAATAAACATTTTTTTAAAATAGAACTTTGATTTAAAAATCTAAATCCAACATTAAATTACTTTAAATTCATCTTTTAAATATTTTTTACTGATGCTTTTATTTGCGTGCCAATTATTCCTGGATTGGTGCTATTATCGATCAAATAATGGAGTATATGGGTTTAAACACTTCAGTTTCTCCAGAGATAAATCGAGTAAGTAGATTAGATTGATCTATTCAGCAACAGATTAACATCAGAAATTAGTTTGCATGCACCACGAATAACAGTTGCGAGGAAACTCCCGTTGAAGCTCGAGCTCATCCATGTAACTCCTTTTTTAATATTAAATTGAAAATGATATTTACAAGTTTCAAAAAATCCTGAGATAAAATTCTAGATACACATAAAGATGTATTCTACAATGGTATTAAATCTCAATGCTAAAGAACTTATACTTTGGGATACACAAAAATAATAATTTCTCATAAATATTGAGAGCTCGAAAATGCGTATTGTTCACTAGAAATACGCAGCGGGAGTCCGGTACTCCTGAGCCGGACTTACTATGCACACTAAAATCATGTATTTTCATGCCTCTAAAATTTTTGAACAATTTTTTTTTTGCATGTAGTGGATACACGTATGTATGTGCGTGTCATTTTTCCTACTACTTAAATTTTAAATTATGTAGCTTGGGCAAAAATGATAAGTTTCGAATGAACAATCTGAAGGAAACTCTCTCTTCCCAACTTTTCTCTAACTTAGTGGTTAGTACACCATGTAACTATTAAATACCCGACTAAGTTATATCGGGTTCAGGAGTACCTATACGTCCAAAAGAATCCCTTTAATTGTTTACAATACTAAATCTACACTTTTATCAGTTTTGTGTAGTCCAAGTACAAGCAGGTAGTTCTTATCGACTGTAGGGTACTCCACGGAGTACTGGAGACGAGTGCAGTTAATCAACGGCAAGTCGCGACGGTAGTCGTCATCAGTTAATCAAATTCTGGAGTAAAAAACGCGCACAACGTAATCTATAATATCTAAATTGGAGCAACCCACTAAAGGTAATTCTCTCAACATGCAAGCATGCCACATCACCTCCATCAGTTTCAGTTTAGTTGTAAGCCATGTCAGCTGGATCCTGTTTATTTCATTTATTTTTAGCAGCAAATCTCACAGAATTTTGTCCAGACAGCACGCTAGAGAATGAGGTCCTTCATCTTCTTCAGAGTTATCTCACCTTATTAACTAACGCAGCAAATGCAAATGCTAGGCCATGGTCTGTTCCTGTCCACCACTATCTCCTCACAACAAATGCAAAAGCAAAGCATCGGTCCCTATTCATCTCCTCCACCACCAAATGAATGCAAGGGTAAGTGAACACGGATGGATCTGCTCTCACGTTTAAGTACTGGAGTTGCTCCGTCCCCGTCATCGCCATCACAATGGTCACATTTAGCTTGGTCCCTGATGGACGAATTTGAAGCTGACACCCTCGATTCCCATCGCTTGCTGGTGCTCTCATGGCTTTACCGCCAACGTGGTGGACTAGATGAGCCGTCACCTCGCCTTGAAGCTCATCTCACCCTGTATCTGTATCCCTACCCTATATTTGGGTCTCAGCCTCAACCCAAAAGCAGCAAGCCCTCCTCTCCAAGAACCTCTCCAGGTACAGATCTACTGTATTAGAGTTTTTCCATTGGAACTTTTACTAGATTTTAAACTGCGTGATTCAGTCGATCATAGGCGCTATTTTATTTTCCTACTGGTTCGTTTGGTGAATTTCCTGCCTAACAGGTATATGCAGTATCGAATCATCAACATACTGATGCAACCTTTGATTAACTTTTTGTCAATGCAATGTGCAGCTCACCATGAATCCAATTGTAGCAAGGATTATACCAATGACTTAATATCCGTGGCAATCAGAAAATAGAAGCCCTTCAAATTCTATAGATTTGGTTTGTACATTCCTCATATATCTTGGATATTCTGTCTTATGTGTTTTCCCCTTTCTGTATTTCTGTATTCTTCATGTATCCAAGCTTCTATTTAACGAGATTACAACTATTATAATTACTTGGACAGTAGCAATGAACATGTATATATGTAGCTCAATAGAGTCAGTTGTCTTCTTTCCTCATTCAGCAATCTGTGGTAATTCATCTTATGTATCAGAGACCCTTTTTCATTTAGGTAACCAGCAGTAGATGATTGGTATATCCAAAAAGATGCTTTGTTGCCCACTTAGTAAACTATATAAAAGGTATGCAGAATAAGATATATGCAGCGGGTCAAATTTTACAAAGCTATAGGTAGGCATTTTATACATGCGGCTGATGCTCATGTTTATGCAGCAAATGGAGCAGGAGGCCTTAAAAAAAATCAGGCCGTACCTACTTAAAAGCTAATTAAGTTTGCTACATGCAATCATATCTTTCCTGAAAGACACCTTGATTGTTGGAATTAGTAGATTATCTATTATGTTTTGTTCAACTGGCATACATTTCCGAGTTTTAAGATATTCATGTGGTCGAAAAGTAAATTCCATTCTATTGTAATAAACATAGCCAATCTGGGCATAATTACCCACCCCTGTTGCTAATGGTATCCAGGCCTTCGGGCCTCTTCATTGTTCAGAAAAAAAGAGCTGGGCATAATTATAACACTACGTTGCTTCCAACAATGATATATGTTAGCTTTACACTTTCAGAATCTGCATGTGCAATGCCTACATTTCTAATATTGTTTCATTCACAATTTTCTTATTTATCTTTACAACATGCACTAATATGTATGAATTATTTCTATACAATATGTTTGCTATTGATATCCGCAGCAACGCGCGGGGAATTATCTAGTATATATTGAACGCATGGAGCGACGCCCCGTTGTTTCGTGCGGAATTTCAGGTCGTTCAAGTCACATCACGTCACAGTTAAACTGCTCCAGCACTCGACTAGCTACGTGATTTTTCAAAAAAAAAAAAAAACTACGTGCTTTCCACACCGACTATCTACTTCTAGTGCCAATAATAGTCGACCTCTGTCGTTGTCTCCTCTGATTAATCTATCCCTGCGGATGGAGTATCTTATCCGTGCGAAACTAGCACGCTAGCTAGCTCTTCATTTTCTGGCAAGCAGAATTGGGGTGGGACCTTGCGTCCAAGATGAACAGGGAGCGGTACAGCCACAGCGACAACGAGACAAGGGTACCGAAAAAAAAAAAAAGACAAGGGAACCGCGCGCGAATTAACAAGTGCGCACGCGATCACTCGCCTGGTTACACTTGAATTGCAGCGGCGGTAGGAGTAGCTAGGACCAACTCAGTTTAGTGTTTAGTCGGTGACTGCAAATATTTTATGTGCTAAGGCATCTTCCGGTGCTCCTCGAAATAGGCTTTCGCCCCGCTATATTAATATAGCAACGAACTGATACAGGATAGCGACCACCGCTGGGGCAAACAGCACATCAAAGCCCAAGAGAAAACAAAAGAAGAAGAAAAAAGAAAGAAAGGATGACAAAGCCGGATCGACGAAAACACTGATGATCCGCAACCGCTGCGCCCTCCGGAAGATTCCCACCACGAGCCTAGCCCTCCGAAGCGCCGCATACCAAGGCAGCACCTTCAAGAAGGGATGCGACGATGACGACGCTGCTGCCCGGACAAGCCTAGGGTTTCCCCCGGTATGCGGAAGGGCAGTGGGAAGGGGAAACCCCGACGCCCCTCAAGAGGGAATGGTGGCGCCCGCGAGCGTCACCGCGTCGGTGTCGGCCATCGACAAGGATTTCTCCCGTCCCCAAAGACCCACGGCCCCGGACACTCCGTCATGCTCCGCCAACCTCGCCGCCCACCAACTCGCGCCACCACGGTCACGCAACCACCACCGCCGTCTCACCGTGACCCACCGACGAAGACCAACAAAACCGGTAGGAAACCCCGAGCCGAGGGAGCTCGGACAGCGAGCCTCGCGAGAGGACGCCACCTCCACCGCCAGCTGCGGTGACAGACCGGACGCAACTACAGGAGCAAACCAGGCCCCTCTGGCCCGGCCGAGCCCGACGGGCTCGTGAAGCTCCCGTGGCCGCGCTGCAGTCCACGCGCCGCCGTCCGAGCCACACTCAGCAGGAGAGTCTCCACCAGCCGTCGGGAGCAGACCTAGGATGCCAGATCTGGCCCGCCCAAGCCCAGATGGGGCCCAGGCAGGCCCAGATCTGGGTCAGAACCGCGCCGCCCGCGCCGCCGTGACCTCCATGCCGCCCCGCCGCCAAGAGGCTGCCCCGACGCCGCCACGTCGCCCAGCGCCGCCGCCTCCCGGCAGGAGCGCAGCAGCCGCCGGAGCCTTGCCCACCGAGGTGCACCACCGCCAGCCACGGGAGATCCCGCGACTCCCGCCTCGCGCGCGGGTAGGACCGAGTCCGCCGCCGCCGGCACCGCCCGGGACTTTGCCCGGCGGCCTGCGCCGACGGCGGCGAAGGGGGCATCTTCCGGTGCTCTACCCTGTATATAAAAATTTCTTAAATTTCTTTATTACGGGTAGCCGTTTCTTGGAACAGAATTTGCCATATCCAATTTTGGCGGGGTTGGGTAGCCTCAAACTATAAGAGCAGGTCACCTAAAATAAACATAAAAAATGTTCGTTTTGATCCGTTTATGATGTCCAGATTACCTCAGATTGTGCGGCTGTAAACCGGAGCATTGGAGAAGCCAATAACGAAAAGTACGTCATGATCATCACTGAAATAAATAGGCGAACGAGACGAGACACTCGTCATGAAGGGAGGCAGCCAGGTACATATGCACAACATATTGCTAGGACCTCGGTTGATTTAGATTGCGGAAGATACATGTAGTTTTTGGAGCCCCGGGGTTATGTAAAATTTTATGCAATTTAAATAATAAAGGTCGGGTGTTTTAGTAAAAGTTAAAACTACGTAACAGAGAGGAATCCAGGCTTTTCGTCTTCCAAAATAGGTTTTCTGAATTCGAGTTGTGCGGATTCAAAATAGTATGATAATTTGAAATTTACCATGGACATTCTAAATATACTAGGAAGCTTGACGTAGTTTTATTTAAAACAATTGAGACCTTTTGAAGCATGTTTAAAGCCGGTTTATGGTTTTAAAATTCCTGAATGCAATTTTTTCTTCATACAACTCAAGAAATAGGTGAAAATTTCCAGGGCCTAAAAACATTCTAAATTAATCCGCAGCAACTCGCATGGACATATTTACTAGTTAAACACCTTATATGCAGTTGCTTTTTTCTTAGTTTTCTTTTCTTGTTTTGGCTGTGTGCATTCATAGTGTCATTAGGGCGGTGCGTTGTTGCAGAGGCTGGGTGTAATTGGTATCTTCTTGATATTAATATATTTCCTTTATCGAAAAAAAGCAATCAAAGCCCGTCGTTATCGTCTGCGATTAATCTATATACACCGGATAGATGGGTCCGGTATCTCTCATCCGTGCAAAACTAATATATATTTTCTGATGCTGCATGTCAGGGCGGGGCGATCGACCATATCCTTGCCAGCGAGCGTGGAAAGCTTACAAAACAGCAAAGTCAGCGACCGAGACTAGAAAGAGAACGCTACTCTCTAACACAACGAGACAAAAGGAACGGCGCGCAATTTAAGGACTGCGCACGACGATCTCTAGCCCGGTAGCACTCTAATTGCAGCGGGCGTAGGAGACCACTTCAGTTTAGTCGGTGATCCTAGTAGTAGTTTATGCTAAGCTAGGCATCTTTCGGTGCTCTGCCCTTCATAACAGTTTCTTAGAATTGTCCTACTATATTAGTATGTATGTACTATAAGGCATCTTCCAGTTGTCTATCCTCTGTGTATACCAGGTTTTTAGAACTGTCATGTATATACAGTAATGGAATTTTGTGTGAGATGGCATCGAACTAACGTGAAAGAGAGAGAAACTTCTGCTAAATACAGTCTCAACTCTGAATACACGCAAACTAACGCATCAGTTGATTGCTAACCGCTGTCTCCAATCGCAGGAGAGAAGAAATAATGGGTGGCAGTGAAAAAGATACAGGCCACATATCGATCGAACAAGGCACGGATTTGTTGGTCAATCGATCGATCGATGAAGTCACCGTACGTACTGAAGCTTCTCAATCGATCGATCATGGTGGTGGCGTTACCTTGGTGCTGGTGGCGTCGTGCAGAAGCGGGGTGGCGACGAGGAAGACGAACTCGCAGCCCTGGATGGCCGGCTCGAAGGTTGCGGCGTCGTAGACGTCCGCCTGGAACAGCGTCAGCCGCTCCGCCGCGCCAGGGAGCGCCTTCAGGAGCGCCGTCTTCTTCTCATCACCTGTACTCACGCATGCGACGCGACTAATCAGTTGCAACTACACGCGTGTGATCGATAACTTTGGGAGATCTCGAAGAGGATACACAGGTTGCATGTATGGGCTTACGGAGGTTTCTCAGGGTGGCGTGGACGATGAAGCCTCGCTCCAGGAGCTTCTTCACGAGCCAGGCCGCGATGTAGCCGGCGGCTCCGGTGACGCACACCCTGCTCATCATCTCTCCTCCCTTGTTGTCGGACTACTATACTCCTCTTAGCAGTATACTGTACGTGTTCTCCCCTCCCCTCTGGAACTGCTTCTATGCATCCGTGGCCTGTGCTGCCTCTTTAAGTAAGCTAACGGCCTCACGCTGGCTCGAGAGGCTTCAGGCAGCATCGCTCGTCATGGTTCCCGAGACCTACTTCTCACCTGCTTCCTCTGGCTACCAGACAAATTTGCATGGGATTATTAATTTCTTGATGTTTTCTACTGCAATAAGTAGCTACCGAGGCAGGTCAAAACTTTGCAAAGATCGAGCTATCGTTAATCCAAACAATGTACACACACCATCATGTTTTCTTCTTTTTATTTTTTTGCCATCTATTGCTTTTTCGACAAAGAGCATATATTAATATCGAAGATACTAATTACACCCAGTCTCTGCAACAACGTACTGCCTTAGCGGCCTTACGGATGCACACAACTAAAAAAAAATACAGAAAAAAAGAAAAGTCCCGCTACGGTAGTTTATGTTGGATAATTAGGCACAATTTCCATGATTAATTCCAGAATATAAAACATAACGACAGCAGCTACTAACATGTGAAACTCGAACATACTAGATGCATTAATCAACATGAGTAGCAGACAGCACAAACGGTAAAGCATCCATCACTAAACAGATCGAGATATGTCGCACGTACCGATCTGGTGGCGGTGGAGGTGTAGCGAGATGATGTCGCAGCAGTAACGTTGTTGATGACAACGTTGTTGACGACAGGGAAGACGGGTCGAAGTAGACGGCGTTGAAGACGACGGTAGGCAGCACCGCCCGACTTGGACGAAAGGCGACCCGTGGTGAAGAGCTTGAGCAGTCGCGCAGAGCGCTTCCCAAAAACCTAATTTGCCCTCTCCCGTACAGGATCGCAAGGACGAGCGGTTCTGGAGACCTGCTCTCCCGTTCGCCGATGCACGTCGGCGCGCGGGATGGAGTAGGCTATGATGGCGGCGCAAGCAGAGAGAGGTGGAAAACCCTAACTCGTGTATTAGACGTGATTCTGCGGTAGCCGGGCAGGAGATTATATAGGCTCAGGAAACCCTAGGCAACGTGGGCCACGCCCACATCGCACGAACGTTTTGAGTCGGTTACAGACAGCCCACGATCCGGGAGCGACCCGAACCGACTAACTGCGACGCATCCGTCTAGGACTCTGTTCGTTTTCCTGAGCTGCAAAAAATAAGGAAAGTCTCGGCTCGAGGCTCAATCCACTCACCACGAGCGCGGCGCGCGCGTCGTGACGTGTCGTGTCGAGTCGAGACGAGCGAGGAGGAGGAGGAGCGCACTCGTGTAGCACTCCTTTTCTCACTCACTTATTAGTGGTGAAACAACCCACCTTATAAGGTGGTCTAACTTCCTCCCAACTTTCCATGTGGGACTAAACTTCTCACCTCTTGCCACTCCCTAGTGAGCTGCCACCAACTTGGGCTCAAACTCACAAGGCTGCCACTAAGTGGGCTTTGAGATTTATAGGGAAAATCTGAAATCTAGTTTGGGCCACCAAATGTGGACCCAATATTTCAACAATCCCCCACCAGATCTCAAATACTCATTTAGAGATTTACCAATACTCACTGCTTGTTTATATACCAGTGTTTCAGCGGAGACTGTTAAGTTGAACTTCCGCCTAGAACCTTAAGCTACATCCATTCACACTTGAACAATGGACTAAGCCTTGAATTTCAAGTTTTGCGTGAACAGGGTTTCACTCAAAGTCATGACCAGTACATGACTGCCAGTAGCCTACCCCGCGGGTGAAGCATATGCGTCATACTTCGTGGTCTCTTCATGAGTTTACTAGAGATCACCCAAATCTCATAGATTGCGACGTTTAACAATCGAACTCATATAGGTGTGTTATTTCAAGAATGCTCTGTAGGACAGCATCTTTGCTAAAATAGCCAACATAAACACATTAAGGCTTTTGCCAACCTGCCTTACAGCAATTGAGAGTTGTGCATCTTCACATAGAGAGGGTTACATAATACTCTCCTCAATTAAACCACTAGTTTGTTCTTCCCAGGTCCTAATTCACGGGATCTCCGATCACAAAGGTTGGGTTACCACTATGGTGTAACATCAACGGGTCTCAAACCCATCTCCCTCGATGCACTTTCTATCACATTACGTGATAGTCCCTTTGTAAAGGGATCCGCCAGGTTTTTGTACTGTTTGAATATATGTAACAGTTATTACTCCGGAGTTTCGCAATTTCTCGACGGACTTCAAACGTCTCTTGACGTGTCTTGATGACTTCGCGTTATCCTTAGAATTGTTCACTTTGACAATTACGGTTTGATTGTCACAATTCAAAAGGATTGCCGGAACAGGTTTTTCAACCACAGGCAAGTCCATCAAGAGCTCACGCAACCATTCAACAGTGGTTGTGTCTAAAGCAGTAAGTTCTGCTTCCATAGTTGACCTCGTCAATATGGTTTGCTTGCAAGATCTCCATGACACTGCGCCACCTCCAAAGGTAAATACATACCCACTTGTGGCGTACAGATCAGCTACATTTGAGATCCAATTTGAATCACTATATCCTTCAAGAACAGCTGGATGCCCTGAATAGTGAATCCCATAACTCATTGTACCACATAGGTAGCGCATGACCCTATCAAGTGCATGCCAATGATCGATACCCGGGTTTGACATGAACCTACTCAACTTCCCAACAGCCAAAGAGATGTCGGGTCTAGTCGCGCTCGCTAAGTACATGAGTGAGCCAACGATCCGAGAATATCTCAATTGATCTATGGCAATCCTCCAGGTTCTTGCGCAATGTCACACTGGGATCATAAGGTGTTGGAGAAGACTTGCTATCAATATAGCCGAACCGGCTCAAGATCTTCTCAACATAATGGGATTGCGTTAGAGTAATCCCACTCTCATTCTTAATAAGCTTGATGTTCAGAATTACATCGAGCTTCTCCCGGATCTTTCATATCAAAGCACTTTGACAAGAAAGACTTGACCTCGTGTATTACTCTCATGTTTGTACCAAATATCAGAATATCATCCACATACAAACACGGTATAACACCTTCGCCCCCACCATGGCGATAGTAAACACACTTGTCGGCCTCATTGACAACAAAGCCTACGGAAGTCAAAGTTACTGTCAAACTTCTCATGCCATTGCTTAGGTGCTTGTTTCGAGGCCATATAAAGATTTCAGCAACTTGCACACCTTTCTTTCTTCACCTTTTACTACGAACCCATCGAGCTGATCCATATAGATTTCCTCTTCCAACTCTCCATTAAGAAAAGCTGTCTTTACGTCCATTTGATGAACGATAAGACCATAGGAGGCAGCCATGGACGGTAGTACTCGAATGGTGGTAAGTCTAGCGACAGGTTAATAGGTGTCGAAGTAATCTTCGCCTTCTCTCTGTGTGTAGCCTTTAGCTACAAGCCGCGCCTTGTACTTCTCAATAGTACCATCAGGTCTTAGCTTCTTCTTGAACACCCATTTGCAGCCCACGGGCTTGCATCCATGGGAGTCGTTACGATAGCTCCCAAGTTCCATTAGAAAGAATCGAGTCCATCTCATTATGGACAGCTTCTTTCCAGTCATCTGCATCTGGAGATGCATATGCCTCTGCAATGGACGTGGGAGTATCATCCACAAGATACACAATGAAATCATCACCAAAGGATTTTTCAATCCTTCGTCTCTTGCTCTGTTTAGGAGCTTCATTGTCATCCTTCTCAGTAACATTCTCATGTGATTGTTCAAAATACTCATTAGATGTACTAGACTCAGGAATTATCTCAGTAGAAATTCTAGCAATGCTATGCATATCTTTCATAGGAAACATATTCTCAAAAAATGTTGCATCACGAGATTCCATAATAGTATCAACATGCATATCGAGGTACCTCGGATTGAACTACTAAAAATCTATATCCTACACTCCGAGGAGCATAACATAGAAAGATACAATCCACTGTCTTTGGTCCAAGTTTGCGCTTCTTAGTAATTGGAATATTGACTTTCGCCAAACATCCCCATGTGCGCAAATACGAAAGTGATGGTTTTTTCCCAGCCCAGTCCTCGTAAGGGGTTTTATCTTTATTCTTGTTAGGAACTCTATTCAGGACATGACATGAAGTCAATAAAGCCTCCCCCCACCATGCCTTAGATAAACCAGCAGTGCCTAACATGGAATTCACCAAGTCGGTCGGCGTGCGGTTTTCCTCTCGGCAACCCCGTTTGATTGGGGTGAATAGGGAGCGTCCTCTCATGAATAATGCCATGTTCCTCACAGAATTCATCAAAGATTTTAGGAAAATATTCGCCACCACGATCCGACCTAAGACGCTTGATCTTTCTCTCTAGTTGATTTTCAACTTCGGCCTTATAAATTTTAAAGTAGTCTAAAGCTTCATCTTTAGTTCGCAACAAATAAACATAGCAAAATCTAGTCGCATCATCAATCAATGTCATGAAATATCTCTTTCCACCTTTTGTCAACACACCATTCATCTCGCATAGATCAGAATGTATGAGTTCTAGAGGTGCCAAGTTTCTCTCCTCGGCCGCCTTGTGAGGCTTCCGAGGTTGCTTTGATTGCACACAACTATGGCACTTAGAACCTTTGGCAATGGTGAAATTTGGAATTAAACTTAAACTGGATAGCCGAGACATTAAACCAAAATTAATGTGACATAAACGAGAATGCCAAACACTGGTATCATCACTAACATTGCCACAAATATGGTTCACAGACTTATTACTGAAATCAGAAAGCGAAAAGCGGAACAAGCCTCCGCACTCATAGCCTTTACCAATAAATTGTCTAAACTTGGAAACAACTACTTTATTCGACTCTAAAACAACCTTAAACCCATCTCTCGCATAGAAGGGAGCCGCTAACGAGATTCTTGTTCATAGTAGGGACATGCTTGCACGTTCCTCAGTCTGCACGATCTTCCCGCAGTGAACTTCGGATCTACCATGCCAACACCACGAACGAAGCATGTGACCCATTCCCCATCAAGACGGAAGAATCCCGGGCGACCTGGTAAGAAGTGAACATGGATATGTCGAGCACACACATGAACATTAGCACCTGTATCAATCCACCAACATGGAGATTGAAATACCGAAAGAACGATAAAGAGATTACCGTACCCATCGGCATTGCTAGCGGTCACCGTGTTGACTTGCCTCGCCTTTTTCTTGCGGTCCGCCCTCTCTGGACAATCCTTAGAAAAGTGGCCAGTCTCTCCACAAGTAAAGCAGCTCGGATCTGCTTTGTTTATCATCTTCTTCTTCTTGAAGGTTGTAGTCTTCATAGGCTTATTGAAGGAGGGCTTGTTATTCCCTTTGTTCTTCGTTGTAGGGTTTCTTCGCACCATGTTGGCGCTAGACTGGCCCTCTCCTTTCTCGGTATTATCCTTAGCCCGAGCTTTCTCCTCAACATCAAGAGATGCTATCAGATTTTCAAGCTGATATCTCCTGTCTCTTGTGTTTGAGAGTTGTGGCAAAGTTCCTCCATGAAGGGGGCAACTTAGCGATGATGCATCCAGCCACAAACTTGTCGGGTAAGGCACACTTAAGGAGTTCAAGCTCTTTCGCAATTCACCGTATCTCATGAGCTTGTTCGACTACGGAACGGTTGTTAACCATCCACGATATCATGGAAGCTCTCCATGATGTACAGATTCATCGCCTATATCGGTTGCACCGAACTTAGCATTCGGTGCATCCCGAGCTCTTTACCATCCGTTAAGTGCATGTACACATCACACGGACGATCGGCAAGAATACTTAGAACGCATCCGACGAAGAGAGTATTGTTTTCCTTGAACTTGTTCGATCTTGGTCGAGATACGGTTCCTTCAGGTAAACCATCGGTAACTTCGAACACTTTCGGATGAGTGAGCCGAGCATGGCCTTATACTGCCACCTCTTAAAGTGCACACCGATAAACTTATCCGGCCTCAGTGCATCGGAAAAACCAGCCATTGTTAACTCAGGAAATTGCCTACAATTAGGTTTTTGGATTGTTGGATAATTAGGCACAATTTCCATGATTAATTCCAGAATATAAAACATAACGACAGCAGCTACTAACATGTGAAACTCGAACATACTAGATGCATTAATCAACATGAGTAGCAGCAGCACAAACGGTAAAGCATCCATCACTAAACAGATCGATATATGTCGCACGTACCGATCTGGTGGCGGTGGAGGTGTAGCAGATGATGTCGCAGCAGTAACGTTGTTGATGACAACGTTGTTGACGACAGGGAAGACGGGTCGAAGTAGACGGCGTTGAAGACGACGGTAGGCAGCACCGCCCGACTTGGACGGAAGGCGACCCGTGGTGAAGAGCTTGAGCAGTCGCGCGGAGCGCTTCCAAAAACCTAATTCGCCCTCTCCCGTACAAGATCGCAAGGACGAGCGGTTCAGAGACCTGCTCTCCCGTTCGCCGAAGCACGTCGGCGCGCGGGATGGAGAAGGCT
>NC_061514.1:273104633-273284712 GCF_022539505.1 Lolium rigidum
CATGAAACATGCAAAATAGATGAAATAACATAAGTATCATCTCCAAATATGAAATATATCAATGAATAACAGTAAATTATGATATAAAATAGTGATGCAAAATGGACGTATCACGCACCTCTGTTCTGTCTCTCTCCAAAATGCCCCATTGCCACAAAACGCTCCTGCGCCAGTGCCTGCTTCCTCATTGCAGTCAGTCCCATTGAATGCCGCCGCGGTCAAGGCTCACCATGCAAACCTCCCCCATGGCGACAGAAGACCTGCAGTTCTCCGAGTGGGAGAGATCTAGGATCTCCAACCAGGACGTGAACCTGCTCAAGAAGCTCGGGTTCATGAAGCAGGAGAAGACGCTGATCTTCCCCGGCGAGGAGAGCTACCCCACGACGTGCATTGGATACCGGGTAACCTTTGTTGACCACCTCATCCAAGCTTTAGCTACTCCAATCCACGAATTTCTTCGTTGATTACTCTTTGTTTACGGTCTGCAACTGCATCATCTCACCCCCAATTCCATCCTTCATATCTCTATCTTCATCACCCTCTGCGAATGCTTTCTCGGGACCCATCCCAATTGGGGCCTATGGAAACGCATATTCCTTGTCCGCCGCAACAGCTCCCACACCACCGCCTATAATGTAGGTGGTGTAGTTATCTGCGTCCGCCCAGATGTCGAATATTTCGATGTCAAATTCCCTGACTCTGTTCAAGGGTGGCGCAAAAGATGGTTTTATGTTCATGAAGAGCACAATGACTCGCAAGAGTACAATGTCGATCCTTTTGATGGTAGCGAGAAAATGTTCCGTCGTCGGTCGTGGGATGCTGAGGTTACCGATGAAGAGAAAACCCGACAGAGGCGCTGATGAAACGCATCCACGAACTTCAGAATACCCGCGGCAAAGAGATGTCGGGTATTCAGATTACTGCGTACTTCCTCAGGATTAGGGTGCAGCCTCTGCAGGCTCGCAAGAACCCTCTCTGGATGTATGCTGGCGACAAAGACGTGGACCGCTTCTCCAAGGATCTGTCGATAAAAGACCTGGAGAAGATTTTTCGGAAGATTTCGTCGCTGAGCAAGAAAGACACTATTCCACCCTCGTGTCGCGTGGAGCCGTATAGCGGCACCAACGCCCTCGCCAAGGTAAGCTATTTTTGTTCCCGACGAACTATTAGCTTTGTCGCCTACTATTTTTTGCTGAATTCATTGATGTAACCTGTCACCTCTATCTCTTCTTCTTGTAGAAACATCAAGTTAAATCCTCTCTACCTCCCCTTCCTGAAGGCGGAGAAGTCAAGGAACGAACCATCATCACCGATGAGACCCAGGGTACTTCTCACCCTGAGAGTGAAGTTGCGGGTTCTCACAAATCCGCGGCTTCCTCTGAAGGAGATGCTGAATCTAAGGCTTCCGAATCTGTACACTCTCTCCCTTCCGCTGTGTCCCCAAAGAATAAAAGGAAGAGGGGTGAAGTTGCAGACTCCGGCACCTCCAAAGCCGGCCAAACGCCTGCCGAAGAAGCTTCCCCCGAAGAGGAGGAAACCTTCAACCCTTACAACGACGCCCTTGTTAGCTCGTAAGTTTCTGTCGCCTTTTTGCACCCGATATTTTGCCTGTTAAGCGTTTCTTATATTATTTCAGGATGCACAGTGGCGACGAGGAAGAAGAGCCCCATATTAACGTGAATGCTCTTACGAGCACGTCCCGTACTTTAGTTCTTTCCGAGTCTCGCCCTACTACGGATGAAACCTCGCCTCCTCAACAGGACATAGGACACCTGACTCCTGTCGGGAGCCCCCGTGCCTCGTCACCGAAGAGAGCGAGGATTGAGCTGGGCAAAGAGCCGAGCCTCTTGACCGGGAGTTCGACGACTCCTTCTATGGACGATGTAAGGACTCTAACTTTTTTGCTATCGAACTTTTTCCCTATGTTGATCTTCTCATCCATGCTATGTTTTCAGCCTCTGATGAAAGAATTTATTCGTCTTGGTACCCAATTTATCGGGTACCGTGATTATGCTGATAAGTTGAAAGGTATTCCTCTCTTGCTTCTTTTTTGTCGTGTAGATTTTCCTCTGCTATTTTGTCGTAACATTGTCATCCTTTCTTTTGCTAGAGGCTCTTGCCGAGGCTAATAAGCGTGCCGATGACCTTGCCCTCAAGCTGGAGCAAAGCGAAAAAGCTCGCGAAAAGGCTGAGTTAGACGCTGCCGCTATCGAGAGCCTTCGAAAAAAGACTCCATGACGCTGAAACTACCTTGAGCGAGAACACAACCCAACAAACTGCTTGCGAGGAAGAGATCATCGCCCGCTTGGAGTCGCAAAATCGGCGCTTTGTTAGTAAGTGCCCCAACCACTTTGACTGTTCGTGAGCCTTCGCTTTTCCGTGCACTTGTTGACAACCCGAAATATGTTTCAGCAGGGAGGATGCACCAGGATTTTGAACTCGAAAAGCCCGAAGATGATCGTCTTCTTGACGCTCTTTCTCTCCTTGAGATTCATGGGGATGAAGTGCGCCAGAGTATCTCTGATGCTAAGTCGGCGTTTTCTCGGCTTTTTCCCTACTTCTTCACGAAGAAAGAGCAGCCCGACACCTTTGCTGCCCTGACCAAGCACTTCATTCCCGAAGAAGATCTTGGGCTGGCCCTCCGGCAAGAGGGCTTGAAGATTGGCGTTGAAGGCAACATCGCTTTGGTTGCCGAAAGCCAACAAAGCGTCGACTGGGCGAAGGTTGGTGATGTGAAGAAGATGGAGACGAAGAGGTGGCAATCCTTGATTAAGGCTGCCAAGCCGAACTCGAAGAAAATCCTCTCCTTCCTATAGTTCTACAAAGCCGGAGGTCAAGTAGACCGTCTTGTCCCTGCTTTTGCTTTGTTCTTCCTCTTTTGTTGCTGTCGTCGTAGTAGCTTTTGCGACAGCTTATCATTGGTTCAGTAGGAACCCTCTTTTGTAATGCTCATGTAAATATCCAAATGAATCAATGGAATGCTATTTTGCTAAGTTATTGATACCGATATTTTCTTTCCAGTTGGATTTTGACAATTATACTGCGGATTCTCATTCCTCGAATGTCTTGCCCGCTTCTTCCGTCCCGAGGAAAACTTCCGGTAACAATCTCAACGAAGATTCTTCGAGTGCTGATCCAGAAGAGGACTTGTACGAACTGCGACAGCAGCTACAGGCGATGAAGAAACAAGCACTTGTGATAATGGAGCAATCGCGGAAATCATCCGAGAAAGAGAAACTGGCGCTTCAACAGGCCCGAGAAGCTGCAGATTTAAAGGAGGCCGCAGTCGCCGAAGCTGCACAAGCTGCTTCTCGAGAAAATTACATGCTCGAGTTGATGGCTGACGCCAGTCTGGATATGGCGGGTACGTTTCCTGATTTTGAGGTTCTTCCCTTTTACTTGCTTTTTATTTCTCACCATTGTGCTTCCGTGAAACAGGTTCTTTTTTGGATATTGCTGCCGAAGACCAACGAGTTGAAGCCAGGTCCAATGTACTCATCAAACTTGCTCTGGAACATGGGTCAAATTTCTGGGCTACTCCTGATCGTACTCATCAAATCGTCAGATTCCAAGACCGTGCCAGTCAGGTCCGTGATTTTCTTGATTTCTGCGCAAATACGCTGGCCCTGGTTTACAATACCATGTTTCCTCGCAACTCCCGACCGAAGACTCTTCCTGATCTGATGAACAAGTTTCGGGATGCTCCTCGAATCCATGAGTTTGTGAAAGCCCAACTGACTGCTGGTGCAATGTTTGCCATGATCATGTTACAAATCTGCTACCCGAAGTTAGATATGACCACGATTGTCGAGAATTGTCAAGCCAAACTGACTAAGAGGAGGAGGAACATTGATAAAATCAATGATGTTGTGACCCCTGTAGCCGATGAAATGATGGATGAATTACTTCGACTAGATGCTGAGTTCTTCGTGAGGGGAAGTTATGCTGAGCATAGGAGTAGTACTGCTTATACTGAGAGAATAAACATAGACGACCTGATAGGTGATAAATAAAAGCCTTCTTGATAGTAAAAATTTGTGCATTGTAAGCACTATGTATATTGCGAAACAACTTATACGTTTTTTTTTGTTTCATCAAGCTCCCGAGCTTTTTTGTTGGCCGATGTTTTGTATCTTTATTGGTTTGCGAGGTGTTTTGTACCAAGGCAAATAACTTTGTAAGCTGTATTGTGCGAAAAATTATATATATTGTTACTGTGGGTTGAAAGCCCCCGAGCCTGTAGACGAAAAAGATGTATATCATCAATATCTTTATTATATTGCAGCACAGCGAGCCCGCCTCATTAAAAACCTTTCAGCCCCACTCGGTGCCCTGAAAGGAAAAGAGTGCGTCTGAAAACTCGCGGGCGTTTCAGTACATTGTATGTTTACAAAGAGGACTATATTTCGACTTTAAGCGTAGAAACGCCTAAGTTGCACCACGTTCCAAGGATTTGGCTCGGCTATCCCTGTCTACTTGTCATTTATCCTGTATGCTCCTCCTTCAATTACGTCTGTGACGATGTATGGGCCAATCCATGGCGACTCGAGTTTCTCATGACTATTTTGCGTCAACCGAAGAACTAAGTCGCCTACCTGGAAAGATCTTGGTCGCAAACGTCGACTGTGGTAGTTTTTCATATATTGCTGGTACTTGGTGACCCTTGACAATGTCTCGTCTCGAGCTTCATCGAGTGCATCGACGTCATCTTCCAGTGCCTTTCTCGAGGTTTCTTCATTGAATTCCGCCACTCTCGGGGAGTTGTGTTCTATCTCTATCGGCAACACTGCCTCAGCTCCATGGACTAGAAAGAACGGGGTTTCTTGTGTCGCTGTATTTGGTGTTGTTCGAATACTCCATAACACGCTAGGCAACTCCTCTGGCCATGTGTGTCGGGCTTTTTCCAATGGTGTTAACATGCGCTTCTTGATGCCATTGCAGATGATGCCATTTGCTTTCTCGACCTGACCATTGGTTTGCGGATACGTAACTGAAGCAAATTGTAATTTGATGCCTACCTCTGCGCAATATGCCTTGAACTCCTTGGATGTGAAATTGCTGCCGTTGTCTGTGACGATGCTATGAGGGACTCCAAATCGAAAAACGATACTCTTAACAAACTTGATTGCCTGCATCTGGTGAATTTATCGGCTTCGCTTCAATCCACTTTGTGAACTTGTCGACAGCTACGAGCATATACTCGTATCTTCCTGGCCAAGCCTTGTGCAATTTTCCCACCATATCAAGACCCCATTGAGCAAAGGGCCATGACAGCGGTATGGGCATCAACTCTGCTGCCGGAGAATGAGGTTTCGCGGCAAACTTTTGGCACGCATCGCAAGTACGCACTATGTCCTTTGCATCCTTGATTGTTGTTAGCCAATAGAATCCTGCTCTGAAAACCTTGGCTGCTATAGCTCGACTGCTTGCATGATGTCCGCACACCCCTTCATCTACATCCTTCAGAATAAGCCTTCCTTCTTCGGGTGTGACGCATCTCTATAGTACTCCCGACACTACAAGAAAAGTTCTGATAGACAACGTCCCAAAATCGTCCGCTAAGGGCCATTTTTCGTCGCCTATGGGCCTAACCCAATGATATGGGTTCTGTTGTCGAAACTGCGTCAGGCAAAGTCCTACGACGATTTTTTCGGTCCGTCGCGCTTGGGCGCCCTTTCGCCACGGAAAATCGGACCATTGCAGAAGTGTTTCCGGGAGCCCGTTGACTGGCGACGTCATGCAAGCGACACGTGGCGGGCACGCGCGTCAGCGCAGTTAACGGCGTTAACCGGCTGAAACCCCGTGGTAGATGGTAGGCCCACACGAGGCCTGCCACGTCTTAAGCGGGCCGGCCCATTAAGTTTGTTGGTCGGGCCAGCTGACTTAGTTTGACTGGTCAACTATATAGCTGGGCTGGTCCATTAGTTACGTGGGCCGGGCCTAACCTCTAAGGTTGACTTGTCAAAACTTTAATGGGCCGGCCCACTAAGCATGTGGGCCGGGACGGATGCACTCGTTTGACCGGTCAACGGGCCAAAGGGCCGGCCCACAAGACATGTGGGACCCACTTTCCTGTTATCGGGCCGGCCCATTTAACAAGTGGGGTCCACCTTAAAGCAAGTGGGTCGGCCCAAAAATTTATTGGGCCGACCCAATTAGCATGTGGGTCTCACTTTCCTGCTATCGGGCCGGCCCATTTTGTACGTGGGGTCCACAATAGATCAAATGGGCTGGCCCAATAAGCCAGTGGGCCGGGCCAAAAAGACAGGTGGGTCCCACATTCCTGTTAAAGGGCCGGCCCATTTAGTAAGTGGGGTCCATCATATAGCAAGTGGACTGGCCCAACAAGATAGTGGGCCGGGCCAAAGCACAGGTGGGTCCCACTTTCCTGTTAAAGGGCTGGCCCATTTAGTACGTGGGGTCCACCATATAGCAAGTGGGCTGGTCCAACAAGAAAGTGGGTCGGGCCAAAAACACAAGTGGGTCCCACATCCCTGTTAAAGGGCCGGCCCATTTAGTATGTGGGGTCCACCATATAGCAAGTGGGTTGGCCCAACAAGAAAGTGGGCCGGGCCAAAAAAAACATGTGGGTCCCACATTCCTATTAAAGGGCCGGCCCATTTAGTATGTGGGGTCCACCATATATCAAGTGGGCCGGCTCAACAAGATAGTGGGCCAGGCCAAAAACACAGGTGGGTCCCACTATCGTGTTAACGGGCAGGCCCATTTAGTATGTGGGGTCCACCACAGAAGCAATTGGGCTGGCCCAACAAGTTAGTGGGCCGGCCCAACAAGTCACATTCCCTCCTCTTTAGCTTTTGCCATCGTAACTTCTATTTTTGGTTTACATTCCCTGCTCTATAGATGTAGCCATCATAACTTCATCTTGCTCAGTCGTTGTTACAAAATTTATAGACTGCTACTATGTTGTTCATGCCAATTTTGAACTCCCTGAACATGATGGTTTGCATGGGACTCGACAGTAGTAAGTCTGTTGTTTCATTCTAACCTGCTCTGTTATATTGGCTGTTGGTATGCAGCGTGCACTCTTTGTTTGCTTATTGTGTGCATTACAATGATCTTGTTATAATGACGAAATGATGAGTTCCAAATTCTTTGGCAAACAATATTGTAGTGTCTTTGCCTTTCCATTGTTGCTGTCTTAACTTTTAATGTCTTTGTTTCAGATATAGGTGTTGCATGGACAACTTAAAAGATTGCCGAATCGCTTCATTGTATTGCTAGGTTTAATTACCATTCAATTTCTCCGGGTTCTCGTAATATTTTTTCAAAGCCTTGTGCTGATGTAATATTTAGTTAGTTTTATAGTTCTTTCGCGCATTTTTTCTGTGGTGCTTGTGGTAAGTGAGGCTATCCGACAGAAATCATGTGATGCGTAAATATTCTCAGTATCTAAATCACAAATTCCCATCTCTTAAACGGCCCAATTAAGCGAAATCACATATGTGATGGCCCGCAAAATCCTAAAGCGCCTATTATGCCGGCATATAAACATCAATAAACGGACTGACCCACTTACTTATTGGGCCAGCCCACTTGATTTACGGTAGACCCCACACTCTAACTGGGCCGGCCCACTTGCTTTAAGGTGGACCCCACCCACTACTGGGCTGGCCCTGTAACAGGAAAGTGGGTCCCACAAGCTTATTGGGCCGGCCCGCTAACTTGTTGGGCCAGCCCACCTGATTTACCGTGGACCCCACATGATAATTGGGCCGGCCCGCTAACTTGTTGGGCCAGCCCAATTGCTTTTGTGGTGGACCCCACATACTAAATGGGTCGGCCTTTTAACAGGAAAGCGGGACTGTGGTGACCCGGCATACCACTGCATGGTGTAGTATGCAAGTCTGATATAACACCAATGAAACACCGTTCCACTAGTATTATATCGCTCAGAGTGGTACAACAGAAACACATGCGGGTCCAAGGTATGTCTATAGAATTACAACATTGACTCTATTACATAAGATCAGCACAGCCTCCTATTGTACAATGAGGTAAAACTGCAGATAACTCCAGAAGAACGACTCGTAGTCTAGTCTTATCACGAACTCTATTTGTAGAGTATTTCACTAACTACAGAGGCTAAGAATAGACTCTAGCTAAATAGGAGCTAGGTTTAGGAAGCTAGTTCCCTTCTATGGCTAAACTAGGTTTTCTCCATGGTGGATGTGGTATCTGACTCTTCTGACAAGGTCCAGTCTCGTGAAGTAGTTGTTGACTCCTCGGTCTTCGAGTTAGTACTCGTAGATCCTCCTTCGATGCCTCCATATCTAGCGGGGATTTAAGAGTGGGATGAGTACGAGCGTACTCAACAAGTTCATTATAGGAAAGAGGTGTTTAATGCACTAGCTACGACATTAGACCGGAAGGTCTAATACCAATGCAAGTTTTCATAATCATTTCTTCAAAAGGTTGCTTTTATTCGGAAGAACTATGTCCGTCGGCCTTCACCGGCTTACTAGAACTTCATGGAGCTCCTTTCCGGCCGCGTTCGCAGTTCCATATCCCGGAACGAGGAGTGACGAGTCACGGTTCTTTACACTCGCAGAGGTGTGTTGCTTTACCCATAAGAGATCTTAACCTTGGTGCCAACCGAGTCATGTTCTCGTCCACACTTCCTATGGTGTGAGGCCCGGTATAAGGTCTAGCCAATCATGTTCCTCCGCTACCTCGAACACCCACCCGTTGTTGCATGCGCCGACCCTGGGTCCACGTCGGTCCCATTATTCCCGTAATTTCAGGGTGGACCCCGACCACGACGACGAGTGCTTGGGCTCTACCATACACTCCTACGCCGGTAGTCGCAACCCATCATAGACCGCATTACCGTGGGGAATTAGAATGGGATCCCCACCCTCCGGTTGTTCCGCAAGATACAACTGCTACGGCAAGCAATGCTTTACCATGGGGAATTAGAATGGGATCCCCACCCTCCAGTTGTTCCGCCAGATACAACTGCTACGGTAAGCGCATCCGTTGATGAACGAGAGGTGGAAACACTTTTGACTACTCCGTCCCACTCCGGATCTTATGGTTAACACGGGTATTACGGCAAAAGAATCACTGGCGACATTTGTTGTTTAATCCTAGATGGATATAAACCCGTGCAATGGAACCTCCACCATATCAACACAATCCATGGTTCCATTGCCCACCACATAGTCATATTCATAGTTATGAAAGTAGTGGTTTTGGTTTTTATGCAATAGTGATAATCATAGTACTTTGCAAGTAATTTGATAAGGATACTCAAATGACATGAGCAAGTGATGAACTTGCCTTTCTTGATTGCAAGATTATGCGGGCAAGGTCTTCGATACGCAATAACTCCAAATTCTGAAATAGCATCATCGTCCGGTAAGGACGATGTTTAAAAGATTGGCAATGATGCAATAATGCATAAGTATGAGATGCAATCGCTCTAAGCGTGATCTATCCCCGATGATTTAGGATCAGTGAGTTGTAATGATTGGTTCAGGGTGTGTTGCACTTTTAGAGTGATTCACATACAAGGTTCTTATTCAGGTGTGATTACTTGGGATCATAAACAGGTGGATAATAAAGCATAGTAATCAATTGAGCATACAAGGAATGATAATTGACAAAATGTTAACAAGTAAAGAACGAGTGGTTAGTTTTAGTATTATATGGCATCGTTAATGATTGATTATCATATACTTCAAAAGAATAACTTTTGAAAAACATGTTCTTTGATAAAGAACAAGTATGATAATTAGGTTGGTGGGGTTCTAAGGTTGACTATGATTTCTTCTAGTTCCTGAAGTTAGTATTAGAGGGATCACAACCTAGTTAAATTTATCAGCTATTAGGCTTGTGTTGTTGAATTAAGCCTAAACATCTTAATTATCATTAGTTGCTATCAAGGTGGTATACATGGTTGGTGATAGCTAGTTAGGGTTTATAGGTCCTGTTAAGTATGGTTGAGGTTATTTACTATTTTCTTCAAAAGAATAATTTTTGAAGAACATACTTCTTAAATGCTAAGAAGCATACTAATTAAGTTGAGGTTGTTTAGGTTTGCTATTTTAATTCCCTAAGTAAGGATTGGTTGGTTCCTAAATAGGATGTTTGATAATTATCTAACATTAGTAGGGTTTAGTGGATATGGGATATGATGTCAATATTAGCATAGTTGCTAATGGAATTCATCACAATGATGTGATGCCAAATATGGATAATTAAGGTTGTTGCCTCTAAGGATAGGAACTATGGTTGGTTCTATTTGATCATCTAGGTTTGATTAAGATGAATACATGGGATACTAATTTAGTAATGATGGTTGCTACATTTTATGTGATCAAGGTAAACATTTAGAAGCTACTCTGGTTCTATGAATGAAATCAAAATATCATGATCACATGTTATAACCTAGGGTTTAGGTTAGAAGCAAACTGGAATTCATATGAATTAATGGAGCTAGGGTTTGGTGCATAATTGAATTAGGGTTTTAGTATCCCACATAAAATTATGGGTTTGTGTTCTTAATTCAATATGGAACTTAGGGTTTCCTATTTGTCAATTAGTTCTTGAATTAATAACTTCATTTGAAAAGTTGAAGTTATTAATAACTTTGAAATAAGAATAATATTGAATTTGGCATTTCAATATTTTTAAATAATTATTAATTAAGGTAATTACTAATCAGGGTTTTAAATCCTTCTAATAAGGATTTAATAAAATAATAAAGAAAAAATTATTTTTAAAGTTTTCTTTATTTATTTACTGGTTTAAATTTCATTTTTAAAGTTTTCCTTATTTATTGAATTTAATTGAATTTAGAATTAATAAATAAGGCTTAAATAACAAGTATTAAATAATTAAATTTTTATTAAAAATAAAACTTTCATTTTATATTTTTATTGGATAGAGTTTACTTTTCTAAGAATTTTGATAACTTATTTGTATTTTTCTGAGTTAAAATGGATTTTACAAATTAATTCAAAGTTGCAGATCTTTTCTGGATTTAAATTTAAGAACCAAAAGCTAAAGCTACCCGGGCTATTCTACCCCAGAGGCTGACTGGTGGGCCCTAGGCCACGCCAGCTGCCACGCAGGCGTGGACCAAGTCAATCTGCTGACGAGGCACAGGAGCACACCGCCGGCGAGGCAGTTGTTGCCGGCGACGGCGATTCCGGCCAGTAGGGCACGGACGAATGGGCTCACTGGACGCGTCTTAGCACGCTGAACACTATGGAGGCGGCGCCCCCAGCAAATGGTCACCGGAGACAGCTCCGGCGAGCATCTCCGCGACGAGCGAACTCCGGCCAAGTATTGAGATCGAGCTACGATTGTCCCTAAGACTCACAAAGACGTGCATAAGATGCGCAAGATCAACTCTGAGGCTCGTTGATGAGCTCGGTGAAGCCTGGGGTAGTCGGAGGTGATGGTGAGGTCGCGATTGCCGGCGATCCCGAGCAGAAGGGGGCTTCAAAATTAGCCCACCTCCAAGCTCCCCTGGATGCTCTACTCCGCCAGGTTGATGTACTTGTCGGGGCGCACCTCCCCGGCCTCTTCTAGGTTGCGGAAATAGCTCCAATCGTCGGTTTCTTCTCCAACTCCGGCGACGGTTCACGGATGAGTTCGAAAGATAGAGATGGATTGGGAAGAAATGGAGAGGCTAAAAGGTACTAGGGTTTCCAGGCGGTGCTCGGTGCTCGCTTTTATAGGGCTTGGCGAGGACGGAATCGTCCATTCCATCACCGGCGGTGGCTCGGATGCGCCGGCGATGATGGCAAGGTTCCGTGCACGAATCCGGGACGCTTTAGGATAGACTCGGACGTGGAGAGCATTGTACGTGTCTCTGGGCTAGTCGTTGGCGTCCGCGGCGGTCAAGAACGGCGACGATGACGGAGCTCGCCGCGGTGTCGGCCTCTCAGAGGAGAACGAAGACGATGGCCTTCTATTTTTTTCGGCTTCTCATCGAATCGGTACAGAGAGTTGGGTTGGCTTTGATTTTGGACTGGGCCTCGTTGGTGGGCTGCTGCTGGGTTGCTCCACGGCCAGGTAAGGTCGCAGTAAGTCCTTTTCTAATTTTCTTGTTTTCTATTTTATTTATTTCGGTTCCTATTATGTTGTTTGAATTCAATTTTTGAATTCGGGTAATGCTTGCAGTGTTTCTAACTATTTGATCTAGGGTTTAATAACAATGTTCATTGCATTATTTTGTTATCCAAATCAAATGTTTAATGCATGATTTTATTTGTATCCTTGTGAGCTCTTATTCCAAATTTCACTTAGGCATGAGTTTATTATTTAGTTTTTCATTTAAGAATATGTTCCCATGGAATTATTTCATATGCTCATGGTTGTTAAGGATTTGGAAAATTGTTTAAGGCTATTTTAAAGTATTATTGTCATCTTCTAAACCCTTAGTTTAAGATGGTTAAGGTGGATCTTATTCCTCTCATGAGACTCTTATTTATTTGGGAACAACAAAGAATTTCACCTACATAGGCATGGCTTGAAAGATTGGTTAGGTTGATATCTTGATTCATTACAGTGTTGGTTAAATAATCCCCTTATTCACATTTGAGCTTAAGCATGGTTTTAGGTTTATACTTGTGATCCCCATGTGATACACAAGTTAGGTTTTTGGGTAGGGGCATTGATTCTAAATGTAAGTGGACATCTTGTTGAATTATCTAGGGTTGCTCTTCTTCACCACTAATAGGATGATTTCTTCAAAGATCACTTAAGTTGATTTAGAGGCTGAACTATACAAAGGGTTGTTGTTATTCAGTTGTTCCTCTAATTAAAATATTGGAAATGGTTTAGGGTTGCTAGTAGTTCCCCTATGATTTTATGTGTTGGATATATCTACTTATCCTATTAGGATTTAACTTATGGCTTACTCTTCTATTTCTCCAAAGCATAATCATGGCACTATCATGAGCAACTTATTCTCAATGGCACCTACTCTCAATTCTAGAGTATATGATCATTACCCATTTTGTAATGATCAAAGGTTTGGCTTCTTAAAGTATCTCTCATTAAATGGGGTTCTCACATCCATGATCAAGTATTATCTTAATCAACTAAGGTATAGCACTTCTATTTTACTTTCTAGTATGTACATGGCTATGGTTGCCTTAAGGAATTATATCCCAGGGGAATGTCCGAGATATTAACTTAGAGTTCTTTCCAAGGTATGATGATATAATCATCTGGATATATGGATAGTTCTCTCCCTCACATTCAAGTGTTGGCTTTAACTTTCTTGAGTGTAACACCTTAGCTTGGGCTCTCTTATAAAGGAATGGTTTATTCTAGGGTTTATGGTGTATTCAGCATACCTCAATAGATATTAAGTCTAAAACTCCACTTGGCTATCTTGGTTGAATTAATCTCCTCATTTCCTTATCAATCCTTGGATATAATCTTATTCCATGTGATATTATGTTGTCTCACCACTCCAAGATGAAATGGTTTTACAACCCAATACTTTAGTTCAAAGATTGTCCTTTATTCTTAAATAGGTAAAGCTTGGATTAGTATGAGTGGTCACTCTCATTTGGAAAGGACTTAATATTATCCCAAGGTTATGGTCTTAGCATGATGTTTTGATTACATGGATGTATATCCAAGGTGTAGCTCAAGATTTGTTATTGCTTCCTTAATTATTAATATAGAACTCTCACCTCTCTAGGTTTGATGTATAATAACATGGAATAGAGAAGGATAAATATTTCTAAAGTTGATCTCCTTATTATGTTCCCAAGATTGAAATAGAATAAATACCATGAGGTTCATGGTAGGATAATGGATTAGTTTAAGACATGGAAAAGATAAGTCTAGAATAGTTCTCCATTTTATTGTTACTAGATTTATAGTTAAATAGATGTTCATATGTTATGGCCAAGATTACCATGTTATGATCTTTAATAAGATCAAGCAATTAATCATTGATTAAAGTGGTGTTGTGTTGATTATTAGTTCCATTTGATCTAACCCCTTAGATCAAATCATCTTTACCCAAAACAAGGTTTTAGCAAAGTCACATTGAGGTTTATAGCGCTTGACTTGATGAGCTACTTCAATTCCACCAAGGTCAAGTGAAACTTCGATTCATCGTGATCTGTTTTACTTTAAAGCGCGAAAATTCCCAGATTTTCTATGCATGAATGCAATGCACACATCTGTTTCCTCTATTTTTGTAACCCCAATACCTGGGATATTACAGTCTCTACCCCTTAAACTAAACTTCGTCCTCGAAGTTTGAACTCTCTCACGTTTCGGAGTGTGGATCTGACTTGTGCAGACTACTTCTTTTCTCGAACTCCGTGGTGATCTTACTGGATATGATTGAATATATCCCTTGTCCAGATTCTTCCTGGAATCCCTTAGGGTTTGTCTCTGAACATTATTTTCTCACTCCAATTCTATGATTTTTCTCTGAAGTCTAATATTACCTGTCTCTGAACCATGGCTCTGACTTAGATTCATGGATTTCTTCCAACTATTATAATCTTGTTTGCTATCTCATTGAAGATTCAATGATTGGGACTTCTTCTTGTCCTGACAGTCTTACTTGAGGACTAATTGGATAACATTCTCCTATTTGATAAAATAGGTCTTTGTTTTTCCCTTACTACCAAAACTGCTGTAATGGTGCTTAATAATGTACTAACCATGGAAATGGTTGTGATGGTTTATTTTCCTAAGAATGGATTAGACTCATTTAGTCCATCCAATCATGGTTTATAGTTGATACTTATAACTATTTTGGATTATTTAGGTTCCATGAAAGGAATCTTTCAAATAGACTTTAGTTTTGATATGGTCAATCTACTACAGTCTTTGGCCTTCTTGAACTGTATTTGGTCTATGGTATTTTCTTCGTCCAACTTCTTTATGCTTGATTTACTTGAGCTTTCGTACTTCGAGTAAATATTACTTACTTGCTCAAGTTATAATCCACTTCTTACGTCCTCGAGGTATGAACCTCGGCTTCTGGTCTGACCTCCTTCCGAAGGTATTGTTCAATAATCTTATGAAAATAAGATCGAACTTCCTCTCAGTTCAGACCTTCTTCTGCTATTATGCTCAAAGTATTGAGTTTTTGTATATCCAACTCAATCTTTACTCTACCTCTTAGAGTTTTCTTATGGTCTTCAACTCCTTTTCTTCCAACCATTGGATTGATGGTTGGAATATTGGTCTAAATATAGCTTATGGTTTGTACTCTTCTAGGTCTTGTGAAGAATATATGTGGTGCATCCACTCAATTGTGGACATCCAATGTGAATCCTTCGACTAAATGATTATAGATCTAGCTATTTGGCTGACAAGATTTTTATTTGTTCGCAAACTTTTGTTACAACTAATTAAATCGTGGACTATTTGTAATACCAACTGATACCAGCTGTGGTTATTATAACAACTGTGGCTATTTGATATCTAAAAATGGATTCTATTATAGGTTCTGCTCAACTGGACGAGACATCTTCTACTTTATCTCGCAGTATTGATATTATACCAATTGTGGTATTCTGATATCAACTATGGTCTTCTTATGTCTGCTATAGTTTCATAAATCATCTTTCTTCATTCAGGGTTTATTTTGCAAGAAAACCACTAGGCGACACTATGAATATAGTATCCGAAGTGATCTCCTATGCATTCCATCTTCCATGATGACTAGGGATCTGCTTGAGCTTCACCATAATCATCATATTCCCACCTTCATGCTTCTTCTGTACTAAATTACTCCTCTGTTGAGGTAAAGCATGAATGTTCATTGGCACTTCCTTCAGAGTATTGTGGTTGCTTCCCACAACTTTGTTTCATTTATCTGATGAACCTTCATCTTGTCTTCAGAATATACAGAATTCGTCACTTCCTCACCCGAATACCATTACCCTCTAGATCTATAACACCAAGTAAGATCTTGATATAGCAACATGCATTTGCATATCAAAGTCAAACTTCATGTATGGATCTGGTCAAACAATGAAAATCCAATAAAATCCAAGAAGATTCAGCTTTGTGTTTATAATACACACCCTCATAAGCCTGCATATAATAGTTGAGTAAGACATCTCTAAACATCAGGCTGAGATGTGTAGTATAGAACACCACATAATATAGATTTATATCGTGATACTTAGCACGAATATAAGGAATTCTACTATTTGTCTCAACCTTTACCTTAGTTGCACATTTGCAATGAGATAAACTTGAAACAAAGTGGTCTAGGATAGTTGTGGTTAACCTAATTTTCTTTGGAAGTACTAACTTAACTTCCATTTTGTTGAGGACTACTTCAATGATATGTCTGGTTCTAAATTTGCTACTCTAAACACATAACTATGGTAATATAACTCCTATTCTTCCAAGTGTTTCTATCATAAGTCTATGGTCATGATGTGCTTGGCACACTTCCCATATTTTTGGGACACAGATCTTGCACTATTGTCTGGCTTCTTATTGTACTTCTTCTAAGTATTTATGATGTTCTATTCCATCACATAATGATTCTCAGGTGAATCATATATGATTAACAACTCTACCATGTAATAGACATATATTTTTCCTATCACTCTTCCTTCTTTCCCATGATTGACTCATCATGGTCTTTTCTACCTCATATGACTCATAGTTATTACTTACTATCAATTGTTTCACATGTCTAGATAATTTTCCTTACTCATTACTTAACTTGGTCTACATCTTCTATTAGGATATCTTAATTATCTTCATTACTTGATATTACTTCTAGTACAGTGTCTGAATAATTCTTATTTAACTATAACATGTGTTGGTACACATCTTCCAATAGGATATCTTCCTTATGGTTGTATCCTCTCTTTGGACTACCATGTATTGTATACCAACTGTGATCTACTCATCTATTATTTTAAAGACTTATTGATGTGCTACATGTTTTGGATTAGCTAAATAACTTAACTTATGAAAGGTAAATATAAAGGGTTAACTCAAGTGTGTCAGGATTATTCCCAAGTGAATATCCATCTCAAGTCATAAAAAGTATTTGGTTCACCTAAGACAACTTCCTATAGACACTACCAATCCTATAGGTCTCCTTTAAAGGGTTTTAATCCTAAGGTCAAAGCATTTGCTCTGATACCAACTGTGGTGACCCGGCATACCACTGCATGGTGTAGTATGCAAGTCCGATATAACACCAATGAAACACCGTTCCACTAGTATTATATCGCTCGAGTGGTACAACGAAACACATGCGGGTCCAAGGTATGTCTATAGAATTACAACATTGACTCTATTACATAAGATCAGACAGACCTCCTCATCGTACAATGAGGTAAAACTGCAGATAACTCCGGAAGAACGACTCGTAGTCTAGTCTTATCACGAACTCTATTTGTAGAGTATTTCACTAACTACAGAGGCTAAGAATAGACTCTAGCTAAATAGGAGCTAGGTTTAGGAAGCTAGTTCCCTTCTATGGCTAAACTAGGTTTTCTCCATGGTGGATGTGGTATCTGACTCTTCTGACAAGGTCCTGTCTCGTGAAGTAGTTGTTGACTCCTCGGCCTTCGAGTTGTACTGTAGATCCTCCTTCGATGCCTCCATATCTAAGCAGGGGATTTAAGAGTGGGATGAGTACGAGCGTACTCAACAAGTTCATTATAGGAAAGATGTGTTTAATGCACTAGCTACAGCATTAGACCAGAAGGTCTAATACCAATGCAAGTTTTCATAATCATTTCTTCAAAAGGTTGCTTTTATTCAGAAGAACTATGTCCGTCAGCCTTCACCGGTTTACTAGAACTTCATGGAGCTCCTTTCCGGCCGCGTTCGCAGTTCCATATCCCGGAACGGGGAGTGACAGAGTCACGGTTCTTTACACTCGCAGAGGTGTGTTGCTTTACCCATAAGAGATCTTAACCTTGGTGCCAACCGAGTCATGTTCTCGTCCACACTTCCTATGGTGTGAGGCCCGGTATAAGGTCTAGCCAATCATGTTCCTCCGCTACCTCGAACACCCACCCGTTGTTGCATGCGCCGACCCTGGGTCCACGTCGGTCCCATTATTCCCGTAATTTCGGGGTGGACCCCGACCACGACGATAGTGCCGGGCTCTACCATACACTCCTACGCCGGTAGGCCGCAACCCATCATAGACCGCATTACCGTGGGGAATTAGAATGGGATCCCCACCCTCCGGTTGTTCCGCAAGATACAAGCCGCTACGGCAAGCAATGCTTTACCGTGGGGAATTAGAATGGGATCCCCACCCTCCGGTTGTTCCGCCGGATACAACCGCTACGGTAAGCGCATCCGTTGATGAACGAGAGGTGGAAACACTTTTGACTACTCCGTCCCACTCCGGATCTTATGGTTAACACGGGTATTACGGCACAAGAATCACTGGCGACATTTGTTGTTTAATCCTAGATGGATATAAAACCGTGCAATGGAACCTCCACCATATCAACACAATCCATGGTTCCATTGCCCACCACATAGTCATATTCATAGTTATGAAAGTAGTGGTTTTGGTTTTTATGCAATAGTGATAATCATAGTACTTTGCAAGTAATTTGATAAAGATACTCAAATGACATGAGCAAGTGATGAACTTGCCTTTCTTGACTGCAAGATTATGCGGGCAAGGTCTTCGATACGCAATAACTCCAAATTCTGAAATAGCATCATCGTCCAGTAAGGACGATGTTTAAAAGATTGGCAATGATGCAATAATGCATAAGTATGAGATGCAATCGCTCTAAGCGTGATCTATCCCCGATGATTTAGGATCGGTGAGTTGTAATGATTGGTTCGAGGTGTGTTGCACTTTTAGAGTGATTCACATACAAGGTTCTTATTCAGGTGTGATTACTTGGGATCATAAACAGGTGGATAATAAAGCATAGTAATCAATTGAGCATACAAGGAATGATAATTGACAAAATGTTAACAAGTAAAGAACAGTGGTTAGTTTTAGTATTATATGGCATCGTTAATGATTGATTATCATATACTTCAAAAGAATAACTTTTGAAAAACATGTTCTTTGATAAAGAACAAGTATGATAATTAGGTTGGTGGGGTTCTAAGGTTGACTATGATTTCTTCTAGTTCCTGAAGTTAGTATTAGAGGGATCACAACCTAGTTAGATTTATCAGCTATTAGGCTTGTGTTGTTGAATTAAGCCTAAACATATTAATTATCATTAGTTGCTATCAAGGTGGTATACATGGTTGGTGATAGCTAGTTAGGGTTTATAGGTCCTGTTAAGTATGGTTGAGGTTATTTACTATTTTCTTCAAAAGAATAATTTTTGAAGAACATACTTCTTAAATGCTAAGAAGCATACTAATTAAGTTGAGGTTGTTTAGGTTTGCTATTTTAATTCCCTAAGTAAGGATTGGTTGGTTCCTAAATAGGATGTTTGATAATTATCTAACATTAGTAGGGTTTAGTGGATATGGGATATGATGTCAATATTAGCATAGTTGCTAATGGAATTCATCACAATGATGTGATGCCAAATATGGATAATTAAGGTTGTTGCCTCTAAGGATAGGAACTATGGTTGGTTCTATTTGATCATCTAGGTTTGATTAAGATGAATACATGGGATACTAATTTAGTAATGATGGTTGCTACATTTTATGTGATCAAGGTAAACATTTAGAAGCTACTCTGGTTCTATGAATGAAATAAAAATATCATGATCACATGTTATAACCTAGGGTTTAGGTTAGAAGCAAACTGGAAGTCATATGAATTAATGGAGCTAGGGTTTGGTGCATAATTGAATTAGGGTTTTAGTATCCCACATAAAATTATGGGTTTGTGTTCTTAATTCAATATGGAACTTAGGGTTTCCTATTTGTCAATTAGTTCTTGAATTAATAACTTCATTTGAAAAGTTGAAGTTATTAATAACTTTGAAATAAGAATAATATTGAATTTGGCATTTCAATATTTTTAAATAATTAATAATTAAGGTAATTACTAATCAGGGTTTTAAATCCTTCTAATAAGGATTTAATAAAATAATAAAGAAAAAATTAGTTTTAAAGTTTTCTTTATTTATTTACTGGTTTAAATTTCATTTTTAAAGTTTTCCTTATTTATTGAATTTAATTGAATTTAGAATTAATAAATAAGGCTTAAATAACAAGTATTAAATAATTAAATTTTTATTAAAAATAAAACTTTCATTTTATATTTTTATTGGATAGAGTTTACTTTTCTAAGAATTTTGATAACTTATTTGTATTTTTCTGAGTTAAAATGGATTTTACAAATTAATTCAAAGTTGCAGATCTTTTACGGATTTAAATTTAAGAACCAAAAGCTAAAGCTACCCGGGCTATTCTACCCCAGAGGCTGACTGGTGGGCCCTAGGCCACGCCAGCTGCCACGCAGGCGTGGACCAAGTCAATCTGCTGACGAGGCACAGGGGCACACTGCCGGTGAGGCAGTTGTTGCCGGCGACGGCGATTCCGGCCAGTAGGGCACGGACGAATGGGCTCACTGGACGCGTCTTAGCACGCTGAACACTATGGAGGCGGCGCCCCCAGCAAATGGTCACCGGAGACAGCTCCGGCGAGCATCTCCGCGACAGCGAACTCCGGCCAAGTATTGAGATCGAGCTACGATTGTCCCTAAGACTCACAAAGACGTGCATAAGATGCGCAAGATCAACCTGAGACTGTTGATGAGCTCGGTGAAGCCTGGGGTAGTCGGAGGTGATGGTGAGGTCGCGATTGCCGGCGATCCCGAGCAGAAGGGGGCTTCAAAATTAGCCCACCTCCAAGCTCCCCTGGATGCTCTACTCCGCCAGGTTGATGTACTTGTCGGGGCGCACCTCCCCGGCCTCTTCTAGGTTGCGGAAATAGCTCCAATCGTCGGTTTCTTCTCCAACTCCGGCGATGGTTCACGGATGAGTTCGAGAGATAGAGATGGATTGGGAAGAAATGGAGAGGCTAAAAGGTACTAGGGTTTCCAGGCGGTGCTGGTGCTGCTTTTATAGGGCTTGGCGAGGACGGAATCGTCCATTCCATCACCGGCGGTGGCTCAGATGCGCCGGCGATGATGGCAAGGTTCCGTGCACGAATCTGGACGCTTTAGGATAGACTCGGACGTGGAGAGCATTGTACGCGTCTCTGGGCTAGTCGTTGGCGTCCGCGGCGGTCAAGAACAGCGACGATGACGGAGCTCGCCGCGGTGTCGGCCTCTCAGAGGAGAACGAAGACGATGGCCTTCTATTTTTTTTCCGGCTTCTCATCGAATCGGTACAGAGAGTTGGGTTGGCTTTGATTTTGGACTGGGCCTCGTTGGTGGGCTGCTGCTGGGTTGCTCCACGGCCAGGTAAGGTCTGGTAAGTCCTTTTCTAATTTTCTTGTTTTCTATTTTATTTATTTCTGGTTTCTATTATGTTGTTTGAATTCAATTTTGAATTCAGGTAATGCTTGCAGGTTTCTAACTATTTGATCTAGGGTTTAATAACAATGTTCATTGCATTATTTTGTTATCCAAATCAAATGTTTAATGCATGATTTTATTTGTATCCTTGTGAGCTCTTATTCCAAATTTCACTTAGGCATGAGTTTATTATTTAGTTTTTCATTTAAGAATATGTTCCCATGGAATTATTTCATATGCTCATGGTTGTTAAGGATTTGGAAAATTGTTTAAGGCTATTTTAAAGTATTATTGTCATCTTCTAAACCCTTAGTTTAAGATGGTTAAGGTGGATCTTATTCCTCTCATGAGACTCTTATTTATTTGGGAACAACAAAGAATTTCACCTACATAGGCATGGCTTGAAAGATTGGTTAGGTTGATATCTTGATTCATTACAGTGTTGGTTAAATAATCCCCTTATTCACATTTGAGCTTAAGCATGGTTTTAGGTTTATACTTGTGATCCCCATGTGATACACAAGTTAGGTTTTTGGGTAGGGGCATTGATTCTAAATGTAAGTGGACATCTTGTTGAATTATCTAGGGTTGCTCTTCTTCACCACTAATAGGATGATTTCTTCAAAGATCACTTAAGTTGATTTAGAGGCTGAACTATACAAAGGGTTGTTGTTATTCAGTTGTTCCTCTAATTAAAATATTGGAAATGGTTTAGGGTTGCTAGTAGTTCCCCCATGATTTTATGTGTTGGATATATCTACTTATCCTATTAGGATTTAACTTATGGCTTACTCTTCTATTTCTCCAAAGCATAATCATGGCATTATCATGAGCAACTTATTCTCAATGGCACCTACTCTCAATTCTAGAGTATATGATCATTACCCATTTTGTAATGATCAAAGGTTTGGCTTCTTAAAGTATCTCTCATTAAATGGGGTTCTCACATCCATGATCAAGTATTATCTTAATCAACTAAGGTATAGCACTTCTATTTTACTTTCTAGTATGTACATGGCTATGGTTGCCTTAAGGAATTATATCCCAGGGGAATGTCCGAGATATTAACTTAGAGTTCTTTCCAAGGTATGATGATATAATCATCTGGATATATGGATAGTTCTCTCCCTCACATTCAAGTGTTGGCTTTAACTTTCTTGAGTGTAACACCTTAGCTTGGGCTCTCTTATAAAGGAATGGTTTATTCTAGGGTTTATGGTGTATTCAGCATACCTCAATAGATATTAAGTCTAAAACTCCACTTGGCTATCTTGGTTGAATTAATCTCCTCATTTCCTTATCAATCCTTGGATATAATCTTATTCCATGTGATATTATGTTGTCTCACCACTCCAAGATGAAATGGTTTTACAACCCAATACTTTAGTTCAAAGATTGTCCTTTATTCTTAAATAGGTAAAGCTTGGATTAGTATGAGTGGTCACTCTCATTTGGAAAGGACTTAATATTATCCCAAGGTTATGGTCTTAGGATGATGTTTTGATTACATGGATGTATATCCAAGGTGTAGCTCAAGATTTGTTATTGCTTCCTTAATTATTAATATAGAACTCTCACCTCTCTAGGTTTGATGTATAATAACATGGAATAGAGAAGGATAAATATTTCTAAAGTTGATCTCCTTATTATGTTCCCAAGATTGAAATAGAATAAATACCATGAGGTTCATGGTAGGATAATGGATTAGTTTAAGACATGGAAAAGATAAGTCTAGAATAGTTCTCCATTTTATTGTTACTAGATTTATAGTTAAATAGATGTTCATATGTTATGGCCAAGATTACCATGTTATGATCTTTAATAAGATCAAGCAATTGATCATTGATTAAAGTGGTGTTGTGTTGATTATTAGTTCCATTTGATCTAACCCCTTAGATCAAATCATCTTTACCCAAAACAAGGTTTTAGCAAAGTCACATTGAGGTTTATAGCGCTTGACTTGATGAGCTACTTCAATTCCACCAAGGTCAAGTGAAACTTCGATTCTTCGCGATTGTTTTACTTTAAAGCGCGAAAATTCCCCAGATTTTCTATGCATGAATGCAATGCACACATCTGTTTCCTCTATTTTTGTAACCCCAATACCTGGGATATTACAGGGACCCACCTGTGTTTTTGGTCCGGTCCACTTGCTATATGGTGGACCCCACATACTAAATGGGCCAGCCCTTTAACAGGAAAGTGGGACCCACCTGTGTTTCTAGCCCGGCCCACTATCTTGTTGGGCCAGCCCACTTGCTATATGGTGGACCCCATATACTAAATGGGCCGGCCCTTTAACAGGAAAGTGGGACCCACCTGTGTTTTTGGCCCGACCCACTTACTTGTTGGGCTAGCTCACTTGCTATATGGTGGACCCCAGATACTAAATGGGCCGGCCCTTTAACAGGAAAGTGGGACCCAACTATGTTTTTGGCCCGACCCACTATCTTGTTGGGCCGGCCCACTTGTTATATGGTGGACCCCACATACTAAATAAGCCGGCCCTTTAACAGGAAAGTGGAACCCACCTGTGTTTTTGGCCCGGCCCACTGGCTTGTTGGGCCACCCCATTTGATCTATTGTGGACCCCACGTACTAAATGGGCCGGCCTGATAGCAGGATAGTGGGACCCACATGCTAATGGGCCGGCCCAAAAACAGGAAAGTGGGTCCCACATGTCTTGTGGGCCGGCCCTTTTGCCTGTTGACCGGTCAAACGAGTGCATTCGGCCCGGCCCACATGCTTAGTGGGCCGGCCCATTATAGTTTTGACTAGTCAACCTTAGAGGTTAGGCCTGGCCCACGTAACTAATGGATCAGCCCAGCTATATAGTTGACCGGTCAAACTAAGTCAGCTGGTCCGGGCCGCAAACTTAATGGTCTGGCCCGCTTAAGACGTGGCAGGCCTCGTGTGGGCCTACCATCTACCACGGGGTTTCAGCCGGTTAACGCCGTTAACTGCCGGTCAACGGCGTCGCCACATGTCGGCTTGCATGACGTCAGCAGTTAACGGGCTCCCGGAAACACTTCTGCAACAGTCCGATTTTCCGTGGCGGAAGGGCGCCCAAGCGCGACGGACCGAAAAAATCGTCGTAAGACTTTGCCTGACGCAGTTTCGACAACAGAATTCATATCGTCGGGTTAGGCGCATAGGAGACGAAAAATGGCCCTTAGCGGACGATTTTGGGACGTTGTCTATCAGAACTTTTCTTGTAGTGATTCCTATCTATTACAGTAACATCCTGCAATTATTTAGTTCATGGTCAATATATTATATACTAAAAGTAAAATAAGGATGTATAATAGAGACACCACGTTAATCCACATCACCTAAATTACCGTCATAGTTAGATCTAAATTTTACCGTTAGGATTTACTTGTGCATTAATTATTACATAACATACTTAACGTGTTGGATTATTAATCGCCCTTTAAGATGTTCTCTATTATTTCGTGTGGACACTTACGTACTTTCTTGGATTGTACAATTAGCTGCCATGTATATACGTTAGAATAAAACAGATCTAAAGATTTCAGGTTCACCGTTCCAATCACGTTACTATGCCAAGACGTAAATACATAAGACTGTACCTATGGGCTATTTTAAGAAACGTTTGAGCACACTAGCCAGAAGCTAATGTCAAGATAGGTTGTACACTTACCTAGGGAGATTTAAGCAAAACGATGGTGGTATACGATCAGATTACAGTATTCTTTTCCTTCTCAGGAACGGTGCACCACATATGAGACCAATAAATCTATTTACTCCCTTCATCTTATAAAAGCTATTTTAACTTTGTCTAAATTAGAAAATATTTAGATGATATTTAGTGTCTAGATACATCTAAATCTAAATTTAAAAGAAAATAAGACATCTATCTATTATAAACTAAAAGAAATATACACAAGTAAAATAGAAAAATCATGTTAGTCCACATCACGTAAATTATAATATATAGATATAAAATTTGTGTCTAGGATTTAACAAAACATTAATAGTTACGTATTTGGAAGCCGGTTTGACACGATCAAATTATGAAAGGTACAGCCGTGCCGAATCAACGTAAAATAGAAAACAGTGGTAATTAAGAAGCGGCATCCCGATAGGATGCAGCTGATTTACAGAAAATTTTAACTCAACTGATTCAGGAAAAAAAAAATCAACTGCCTGCATTTTGAAAACATGTACGTTTGGTCAAGGAAAAATACAGCCTGTAATGGCATAACTCTATTACGGGATTTACGTCTTCTCTGTAACGTGGAGAGCAACTCGAAGGATCAATTTTTTAGAGATTTAAAAAAATATGTTAGAGTTTGTCTCAAATTCTTTGTAGACAGCACACTAATCCTCTAAACCGGAAAACGAGTATCTTCAGGAATTATACATGAACATTCCTGAGAAAATTCAATTCGGCTCCCGGGTGCGTATGCTCCCTCTACCAACAAAACATATTTTGAAGTGTGGCAAAATTTTGATAAAAAATTCTACATGTACGTCTCCATAATATATGTGTATGCGTCAAGTTTCATGAAAAAATAATATTTTTTGTGGCCTATGTAAAAAAGAGAAAACTTATCCTGTGAAAAGCATTGTTTTCAGCACTGAATTTTGTCTTTTTTACACACGTCACATGATAAGTTCATTTTTTATGAAACGACTTTGTGAGCGCGTAGCACATGAAGATGTACGTGCGAATTTTTTGTTTCAATTTTTTTAAAATTTAAAATATGTGTAAGATGCATTTCAAAATATAGGGAGCATATGCTCCCATGTTCCAAAACATCACTCCCTCAACATTCCTGGTGTTGTTATTGCAAGCTAGCATATATAGTACAAAAGAATTTGGTAGCATGTATAGTATACATGAGGTAGTATAGTATCTCACCGTATTTGCATAGAACTCTAACTGCCTCCGTTAGAAAAAAGGCTATACTAGACAAATTTAAATAGAGAGTCCATATAAAATACGAAGAGCTGTTAAGCATAAAAAGGTTTTGTCTGGAAACAATTAGATCATCTAGAGATATTTGAAGTTGCATAACCGAGTAATGGAAAACAAATTTAAGAATACCACAATTTATGTCCACTTTGTTGGTAAAGCGCACAATTTTTCTTACTCGGTCGGTTTGCTTTATGGGGAAGTTTACATACCCGCAAATAACAGGTATCTCCCACGGTCATCCAGAGAGAAATACAAGCACACCAAATAGAAATAGTCTATGGAAGAGAACCAACCTGTGGTTGGATGGTTAGGAGGGCAGTGGCACCCCCAGCCCACCAGAGTTCAAATCCCAGATTTGACACTTTGGTGTCTCATAAAGGCGGAATATTCTTCAGTGGGAGGCGACGTTCCCGTCGACAGCGAGGCGCCTGTGGTGACTTCGTCAATCTCAAGACCCGCTGGATCAGTTCTTCGATGCAGTATCTTGGAGGTGTTCATAGGGGTAGGGTGTGCGTGCGTGCGTTCATAGGGGTGAGTGTGTGCGCGTATGTATGAGCGCCTTTGATTGTACTGTGTTTCGCAAAAAAAAAAAAAAAAGAAATAGTCTATGGAAAACTGATATAAATACGAGTCATAAAAAATTACATGCAATTCACATGGAATAAAAACGCCGATCAACTGGCAAGATGACTCCATATACATTTGTGCTCAATTCACATGCATATATACATTTTTTCCGCATACAAAGGACAACGCACAGAAAAGACACATTGAGCAATATGCACGTATACATTAATTTAAAGATGGTTTACACTTTTCCCATAAGTCCACACAATTAATCTTCTGAGTGAAAAATATATTCATTCCTCTAGCGGAGAACGGGAACCGCTTCGCTCTCCTCGGGTCGCCCCCTCCAGGCGACCGAGGGGGCGAAACCCTAGCCGCGCCGCCTCCGTCTCCTCCTCCCCCTCCTGCCCTCCTCGTCGCCCCCAGAGACGCCGGCGGGCTAAGCCCGCGACGCCGGTGAAGGGGGCGGCGGGGATCTGAGCCCTTGGCCCCCCGCGCGGTTCTAGATGGAGGATCTCCGCGCCGGGATCGCCTTGATCTTGGCGGCTGCTCGACGGGCCCCTTCCTCCGATGGCCCGCCCCTGGCTGGGCCGTAGGCGAGGGTGTCCTCCCCGGCGGCTTCCTCGGTGGGGGCTCCGGAATCGTGGCGGCGGCCTCGGTTGGTGAGACGGCGCTGTCCGCGCGGCCGGCGGCGTTCGTGGATGCTGGTGACCGGCGCCCTGGTCCGTGTGGACGGCGGGGCGACGACGGGTGCAGCTCAAGGGTGGGCAGCGCTGTCTGCTCGCCGGAGCCCAAAGGTCAGATCTGCTCCTTCCCCCTGGCCTCTCTCCCTCCCCGCAGATCTGCGATGTCGGCTTCATGTCGGTGTCTGATGGCTGGGGAGTAGGTGTGGCGGGATGGGGCCAGGAGAAATCCTCGGTCTTTGACCGCAGTGGCGGCGACGCCTTTGGGGCGCCGTGACCTGGTGAGGCGCCACTGAGGTCCCATTCCCCCCCACACACCTCCTACCCCGCTCCGGGTGAAAGCCCAAAATCCGTTGGATTGGTCGGTAGCGGCGCATTGGCGTCGTTCCCTCCTTGGAGGTGCCGTCTGGGGACCGGTGGTGTAGTGGCGAGCGCTGCTATGGTTGGTGTGGTCCTGTTGGCGGCGGGGCTGTTGCTTGGCTCCGTTGTGTCTTCGAGTTCGTTGGCTGTTTACCAAGCTTTCCCATCTCCTGGGTGTCCTCGCGGAAGTTCATCGTCGCACCGGTGTGCCTGGACGCGAGGTGGTCTGTGTTGTCTCCGGTTGGTCTCCTGGAAGGTAACTCTCCTTGTTTCTAGGGTGAACATCTCCATCTGCCGACGGTACGGCGTCCTGCGATCCGAGGACGAGAGGGTAGGGACTCTCTTCGGTGATGGAGGAGGAAGTTGCTCCTTCGTTGACAACGGTGGTGATCACTGTGTGCTACCCTCAATGCCATTGCCTACCCGGTGCTGCTTCGCTGCTGTCCCGGCGCTCATGCGAGGAGGTCATCGCCGGCTCAAGCTGCGTTTCTAGTTCATCTTTGTGTGTTTGAGTTGGGTGTTGTGTTGTAAGCTGTCTCAGCATTCTTGTATCTATCGGCCGCATGGCTTTATTAATTTAAAGCAGGGCTTCGTGCCTTCAGTTTAAAAAAAAAATATTTATACTATTGTCTAAGAATTTTTATTCTTATTTACGGAAACCAATGTTAATAATTATTTGTCTCATGTATAATATGAAATGGTCGATAGAATTCCTTTTTCTAAAATGGAACATCATTAACAAAACGTTAATATGAAGTAGTAGTACATAACCAAGTATGGTGCATCTATGTTCTCTATATCTTTTACCCAAATTCTATTTACTGCCAGGGCACTGTGTTGTGTTACAGGGTGCTCCCCGCCCGGGCCTCACGATTTCCATCTAACGGTGTACCTAAAGCGGTTGCTTTTCTGGACGTTTGTGGTCCACGTGTGGCCAGGCTGTCACGAAATAAATTCACGGATCGTGGTGGTGCTCATTTGCATCTCCGTCTCCAAACTCTAGAAAAACCAGAGGTGGTGGTGGTGCTCATCCGACGACGCCCGCACAGCCCCGGCGCGCTCGACCTCCGCCGGCGACTCCTCCGCCCGGCCACGGCGCGCCCGACCTTCGCCGGCGACTCACCCGCCCAGCTCGGCGCGCCCGTCCTTCGCTGGCGACTCACCTGCCCGGCCTGGCGCGCCAGACCTTCGCCGGCTACACACCCGCCCGGCCCCGATGGAGGCGGCGCTCGTCGCCGTCTTCCTTACGGCGGATCTCCACCGCGTCGGCCGGATCAGGTACCTCCAGATCCCGTCAATTTTGGGCAGATTTTGAGCTACAAATTGGTGAGCTATCATGACGGATGTAATATTTGTAGCGGGATCATGTACTTTTCTACATTTTTTCCTCAATTCGGGAAACAATATTGTAATTGGATGTAACCGTAGCAATTGTTTTCCCAGTTTTGGATGTATATTTTTGGAATTGGATGTACTTTTCCTATATTTTTTACATTCCGAAATAATGAAGGTTTGAGATGTAATTTTTCCACAATTCTAGATGAGACTTACGACTTCGGAATGTAACTTTTGACAGTTTTCTACATCCAAACTGTCGAATGGATCAAGGTGTCAAACACTAGTATGTTTTGTGATCCCAGCTTCGGTACATGAATGTATTTTTTTATCTCTTTTCTACATGCGTCACTGCAATTTTTACATCCCAACTATACCACAAAGTATCTGTTATCTGTTGTTTTTGAGAATGTAATTTTTGCAGCGGTAGATAATTTTTTTTGGCAAGAATGAACGAGAAGGGCTAGAATTATTCTTTCGTTTTGGGAGACGGGGGACCACTGCATGTGATTAGTGGGGTTTTCGGTAGACGACAATTTTGGACGGGAAATACCTCGCCCGTCGCTGTCAACTTGCTATTTTAGGAAAATTTTAAATTCAGACAAGGGGAGCACTCCGGAAGACTAACCGGTGCTATAGCACCGTCTTTTATCTCTAAATAGCAATCCCCCACTAACTTATTTTTCTGCCTTCTGGTGAAGCCACGTCACCCCTTTTGTCCCACCCTGATCGGTCAGGCAAATGGTCGTAGTGTTTAGCTTCTGCTCCCTTCGTCCACAATCTTTCATAGGTGGGCTGGACCGACGCTGCCCACAGATTGATTGCGTTTGATCTCTTCATGTGCTACACCAAATTAATACCAAATTAATGGATTTCCTTCTCAAGAGTAACGGATGGATTACTCTCCCTTTTAAAGCAATGGAGCTGCTCCTCTTCCGTCATCTCAGCAAGATTGCCACAACTGGATCGCCACGCACCCGCTCTTGAGAATTCGTGACTCTTAAGATTTTGTGAAGTTCTGCCCAGAGATACGCTGGAGCCGAGTAATTAAAAGCCCCTCCGCATCCCCATGGCTGTAGCCTGTAGGAAGAGGGATCGAAACCAACATCTGAAGAATCAGCAAAGCGCCGGATGCCACGGTGCCTCCAGGTTGCGTATGCGCTCCGTCGCCGATGTTTTCCATCCGTGCAAGTTCAGATTTGATGATCTACTGATTTCTTATTGTGTCACAGCAGGTTTATTAACAATTGATGCACATTGCTATGTGACTATGTCCGTGGGTTGCAACAATGCTTCTAGAGGTCCTGATGGTGATTATCCTGGCCTTGGCCAGTTGGTCCGCTTTGTCAGCTGCCCGCATCATTTGCAACTGGTGATTGCATCAGGAAGAACTTGATCGAGAGGTTCAAAGCGGGATATATGGTTCTTTCGTGTAGGGGCATGTGAATGTGCTCCTCAAAGCCCTGATGTTTTTTCTGTTTTATTAAATTTTGCAGGAGAATGAAGATGGTCGATATTGTCCAGGAGAAGATAGATGGCTCTGCGTGCATTTACTTCTATCGTTGTGACTCATCTATGAAGGTAATTGATTTGCAAGATTTTTTTCACTACAAATTCATTGCAGCCCTGTACAATTTCTACAAACTTTTCCTTCATCAGTTGGAAGTTGTTGTCAATCCAACTCCACGATCTTTATATTTCCCTTGCAGATGATTATATATATCTTGGAGCAGCAGGTCATGCAATGAGAAGAGAAAATTACACACTGGAATTGTCGATCTCAACTGAATTATATATTACAGATTTTAATTTGCCATTTATAATTATATATTATTAATGTTTTTCCTGATTGTATTTCTATAAATATTCTCTACCTATTGTTTAAATGACCGCTAGGACTGCATCCAATTTAGTATGGTACCTATAAAATTACCTTCGAATTTTACATTATTTATGTATAAACTAAAATATCATTATATGTATTATGCGGGTTACAACTATGCAATATTATCACATCTTTGACTTATGTTGTTGATTTGCATTTATATAGAAACCCTATTATATTTAACAGGTGTTTCATGAGAGCCTGTGACGAGACTTTTTGTGCGTTTGACCTCGATAAAAAACTTTTCGGATGAGTGGGAAGCAGATTTTATTGACCTATATATTCTTGAAATCTCGAGAGTAGCATCTAACAGCACATTGATAATTTTTCACGCGCATCAAATGGGGTGATCTATACATACCGAGCAACTTTTCATATATGACAACCCTTTTGTATTTTCGCATTCGTGGATTCCTAAATATATCACCTAATCTTATTTTCTCAATATACATGTATAAGCTTTATGTTTTTCTCATATATTCTTATGTGCTCTATTTTCAGTTTTCCTTTACTAACATGGTACTGCAGCAAAGCGCGAGGTATCATCTAGTTAATTAAGTAATGGAACTGAGACAAGTCAAACTGAGGCGAATGAAGGTGGCTCTACGGTTCTTCCATACCACGGGTAGACGGCACAATCGAAAAAATACGGATAAAAACTGAGTGCAATACGAAGGATAATAACATGATGTGCTTCATGCTCATTAAACTACTCTCTACATCTCCAAACATATGACAGTATAAATTCAGTAAAAATTCAATGCTTTGTCAGTTTGATCAACGATTGATCAAAGGGAATACCAATAACTAAAATATTGAATAACTAAACTACAAAATACATCTTATAGTGAACCTATTGATATTGATTTTGTATTGTAGATCTTAATATTTTATATATATATATATATATATATATATATATATATATATATATATATATATATATATATATATATATATATATACACCTTATCGAATATATTCAGATAAGTTTATGGCCAATTTTAAGTAATTGCACATGTTGGTTCACATTTCCTGCTCTATAGCTTTTGTCATATTAACTTCTATTTGGCTCATTGTTTGCTACAAAAGTAACAGCCTCCTATTACGTAGTTCGTGCCAAATTAAAGTCACTGAACATGTTACTCTGCATTCTATGTACAAGTAATACCAGTATTATTTGTATCTGGTCGTCGTGAGCTACTAAATTAACTGTCTGCTATCAGTTCATTCATTACCTTCTATGTGTTGCTTGTAACGTATTTTAAGTCCCTGAAAGCGTTGATTAGCATTCCCTGCACAACAAAGTTTAGATTATAATACCTTTACGGTTTATTACTAGTTATGGAAGTAAAATGCTGCTATTATTTAGTTCATGGCCAATTTAAGTGATTCAGCATGTTGGTTTGCATTACCTGCTCTATAGTTCTTGATATTATAACTACTATCGGGTTCATTCGTTATTACAAAAGTAAGTGCCTTCTATTATGTAATAGTTCATGTCAATTTGGAAGTAATAGAACATGTTGGTCTGCTTTTGCTGCACTGCAAATGATATAACAATTGTATCTATCTGGTTTATTATAAGCCAGGCAAGTAACTACTGCTCTGGTTCAAGTACGTGTACCTTTTGTGTTTCTATAGGCCTTCGTGTGTATATATGCATGAACACATATTCTTGAGAGGTTCCAGCCACATATATAGTGTAATTATGTAGCCCATCGCTCACTATTTTCGGTGTTTAATGCATGAATACCACTAGGATGAATGGAGTACATACATATTGTTTATCATGCTGGAACTCCTATGTGCATGACTGATTGCGTCTTGATGCAGAGTAACAAAAAGTTCCGTTTATAAATAAGGGCAACATCGAACATCTTCAACAAGTGTATTGCTAGGTTTAATTACCATTCAATATGTCTGCGTTCTGTAATATTTTTTCAAAACCTTGCAGCTGATGTAATATTTTTTCAAAGCCTTGCAGCTGATGTAATATTTAGTTACTTTCTATGGTTCTTTTGTGCATTCTTTCTATGGTGCTTGTGGTAAGTGAGGCTATCTGACTGAAATCATGTGCTGCGTAAATATTCTCAGTATGTAACCGGCCGTTGTTGGCGCAATCTAAATCACAAATTTCCATCCCGGCAACGGCCCAATTAAGCAAAATCACATATGGGCCAGCCCACTAAGTCCTAAAGCGTCTAACAGGCCGGCATGTTAACATAGCAATTCGCAGATGGATGATATGTCCAAAATGTATCTATACTTTTTTATTGTTTCATGTTAATATTATGCCTTTGGCACTTGTTTTTGTATTAAGTTTGTGATTTATTTGGACTAACCTATTAATAGTTGCAAAAGTGCACAATGTTCTTGTTATACACTTTGATGTGTAGAAATTATCAAGAATACAAGAGAAAACCTTGTTGGAGTCGAATTGGAACTTTGCTGAAATCTGTCCCAGAACTGTTTTTGGAGATTGTCTGTTTGACCCTCGAAGATGACCTCCAACGGAGTTGGGTCTGAAGAGGAAGTTGTAGATAATTTTCTGCTGAACGTTCTGGAGTTAAAATTCAGCCCAATCGGAGTTCGGACGCGGCCTGTAGGCCCGTTTTGGTGGAACCCTAAAAGGGGGTGACGGAAATCCGAGAAGCTATATAAATGGAGGAAACCTAACTCGTGGAGGACACCTCCACCCCCGAATTTCAGCCACCAAAAGCCACGTTTTTGCCTCCCCCATGGATCCCATCTCCATGGGGGAGGGCTCCCTTGAAGCCATGAAGGAGAGAGGCTAAGGGGCGGCGCTCCCCAACCTTGCCGGCGGCGGGGAAAGGAGTTCCATGCGCCGCCGGCGCCACCGCCGCCCAGCGCCGCCGCGCTTCCCTCTCCGACGTTTTCACCGCCATCTCCATCACCATCTCCTCCTTGTATTCAGTGGTTCATCCTCTCATAAACCTCTGTACCGTCCTATGTAAACATGGTGTTTGATGCTATAATATTCATCCTATGATCTATGTCATGTTTATGTAGTATATTTGTCTTTTGATTGCTTTGTTGAATGTCTATGGTTCATTAGAGTTGTATGTTGATATGGTACTGTCCTTTGGTGTCCATTATACTTGTGCGTGCATGGATCAATACCATTGGGTTAGTGTATGTACAAAGGAAGGGGATAGTCCTGCCGGAGTGAGAGAAACCTGAGGGCTCAAACCGGTTAGTTTCATGTATGTGAGTAAGAGGACCATAAAATTAAGGCTATGGTTGGGGAAACCTTAATGCATTGTTAGTATTTACGGATGTTTCCTGACAATCCAATCATATAGTACTTGTAATCCCAAGTAGTGGAGCGCTTGTATATTTAGCCTCTCCCACATTAAAAACTACATCAAAGACAATGAACTAAATGTCTTCACTAATTAATCTTAGACAAAGCCACCACAATTACCACCACTTTTCCACACTCATGGTACTGTTAGTATATGGTTACGTAGTGTAGTTTATTGATGCAGCACTAACATTTACTTTCATGTATTTATTATCTTGCAAAGCTATCTCTCATACCCGTATTGCTACCGTAGTTTTATTTCCCAGATAACAAACGTAGAGTTGTATCAGTGGTTGATAGAACTTGAGAGAATACTTATCCTACCTTTAGTTTCTCGTTGGGTTCGACACTCTTACTTATCGAAAAGGCTACACACGATTCCCTATACTTGTGGGACATCAAGACCTTTTCTGACGCCGTTGCCGGGGAGCCATAGCGTAGGTGAATATTCTTGTGTGCACTTGTTTGCTTTGTCTCTAAGTAATTTTTATTTTCAGTTTTAAGTTGTTCTCTATCTTAGTATGGGTAGGGAATGTGAATTACAAAAAACATGTAAATATTTTGTATTAGTGTATATACGTCTGTACATAAAAATAAAATGCTAATTGTAGTCTCTAATAGAAAGTTGATGCTAGATTTGGATTTCTGCGCAGGGACAGATTTTTGCTGTCCACCGTTTTGAGTTGTATAGATTCCAGAAAAATTGAAACATTTTGAAAAAATTTAAGCGTGATGCTCAGATTTGTACGCAACTTTCATTAGTTTTGACTTTTCTGATTTGAGCTACGTAGATAGGTCTAATAATTCGATCTTTACTGACTGTTCTGTTTAGACAGATTTTGTGCTTCTCTATAAATAAAATCGTGATAAATCTCAGAATAGTATTTTGACTTGAAAGTTTTTGTGCATAAACCTGAGATTATTACCTGTCTCTAATTAGATTTGAGTTTCTTCATTTGAGCTACGTAACTATCTCGTTAAGTGTCACCTTTACAGACTGTTCAGTCTTGACAGATTTCTATTGTGTTTATTCAATATTGTACTTAGGGTCTCTTGATTTCCTTAGTTTTCGACGTACAAACGGAAATAATAAGAACTTAGGTATATACAGTGCTAATGTTAGATAAATATTATGTAATTTGTCAATGCTTGAACATGAGTGAATTTTATTTAATGAGTACTAACCCTACTAATGAGTTTTGTGAAGTTTTATGTGGATGTAGCTTATAAAATCCAATCGATATGGTGATATGAGATGAACAAGAAGACGCAAGAGCTCAAGCTTCGGGATGTGTAGGTGCATCCCAAGAACATACAATCATCTAAGCTTGGGGATGCCCGAGTCATCCCCTATTCATCAACAAACATGAGGTTATCTCGTTCATACTCTATATTACCCGTCCACATGATATGAATTGTCTTAACGTGTATTATAATTGCTTTAATATGTCTTGATTTTACCTTCTTTAGTTTTCTTAGGCTTCTTATTTGGTATTTATTTCTTATTTGCTTTCACTTATAATTTTAAAACAACAAAAATATTTTCTTTTGTTTTGCTTCTTTGTTGGATTCTTTATTTGGTTGTTACTTTTGGTTTTCTTTTAGAGTTTTCCTTGCTGTAGCTAGCATGTTTAGGTCTTGTTTAGTCTCTGATCTATTAGTTTATCAAAAATAAAATACCAAATTTTATCCATTTAGCTTAGTTGATACATTTGTAAAAAGTGATTTTCTGTTTTAAGAATCTACTGCTCATTGCGTGATTTTTCATGTTTTACTGGTAGTTCTAAAAATCAGGAAAACATTACTGATTATGTATCACCTAATTATGTGCATGCACAAAAAATGGCTAAAATTTCGGACATGTTTAAGTGCACCTAATAGTTACGTTTTCCAGCTGCTGTTTTTCTGGACAGATTCTGACTTTTGTTGCAAGAGTGGCATATTTTTGTTTTCATTTGATTTTTATGGGTTCTTACCTTTCATTTATAATTTGGCCATTTAAGCAACCTTTCTGTAACCTAAAAACAAAATTTGATTTAGTTTAATAGAAGCACTTTGAAAATATTATCTATTGCACTAATGTCTAACCGCAGAAAAGAATGGGAAAGTTTTTGTGTTGAAGTTTTTCACAGAGAATGAAGGAACACCAAACTCTGAAATATTGAAGAATGGCCAAATTCATAAGCTTGGGGATGTCCCCGCATCCCTCTGCATCAATAACCCCTCGTTTTGCAAACCTTCAAACTTTATTTTTTGAGCAACATATGAATTTGACTAAACTTGAAGAGGCTGTATCTTATTATCTATTTATCCTAGCATCAAACACCGGTTACATTAATAAGTGGATCGTCACATATTTTATTTATCTTCTATTTTCAACGTTTACTTGGTTAATGTATATTTGATGAAACTTAAAAAAAATGTGTGAATGATATTGTTTAGTGGTTATATTTTCTTATGGATAGTCTCAACTAGCTAATAGTGTATATTATGATATTTTGATGTTAACATGCATTGTCCTGTTCATAAGATGGTATGGTATTGTGGTGTCCTCCTTTGAATGATTCATTTGAAATTGACTTGGAACATGCTCACGCATGCATATGACTAAAAAACAAAAGTCAATTAAGCCTCGATGATTTACTTTGCTTCAGCGTTCTTGTATCACTTTTATGCCTCCGTTAATTTTATTCTATCGCAAGCATGATTATGACGGTTATTGCTCTCTTGATTGTCGCTTCCCAGTCTATTGCTAGCCTTCACTTGTACTGAGCGGAAATGCTGCTCGTGCATCCAAATCCCTATAAACCAAGTTGTTCCAAAGTGTGTATTATAAATACCTATGCATAGCATTTCAAACCATTCCAAGTAAATTTTCATGTGCTACCTTTAAAACCTTCAAAGTACTTCTCAATTTGTGTCAATGTTTTATAGCTCATGAAGAAGTATGTGGTGTTTTATCTTTCAACCTTGTCATTTACTCCTGACAGACTTTCACCAATGGACTAGTGGCATATACATCCGCTTATCCAATAATTTTGCAAAAAGTGCTGGCAACGGGGTGCCCAGCCCCAATTAATTACAACTTTCATTAATAATTCTCTTCACATGTTTTGCCCTGATTTATCGATAAGAAACTTAATTTGCAAATAGACACTCCTCCATGGTATGTGAATGTTGGAAGGCACCCGAGGATTCGGTTAGCCATGGCTTGTGAAAGCGAAGGTTGGGAGGAGTGTCACCTATAAATAAAACTAAAGTACATGTGTAAACAAAAGAGAAGAGAGATGATCTACCTTGCTGGTAGAGATAACATCCTTCATGGGAGCCGCTCTTGAAAGTCTGGTTGACAAGGGGGTTAGAGTGCCCACTACCATTCGTTGACAACAACAAACACTTCCCAAAACAATTTTACTTATGTTTTAAAAATAAAAAGCTCTAGCACATGTTAATCCCTGCTTCCCTCTGCGAAGGGCCTATCTTTTACTTTTATGTTGAGTCACCATCCTTTCTTTGAGCACCTTTTTGAGAGCATAATTGTCATTCTTAGTGTAATGTGCTTGTCCCAGAACGCGGTTAACTGTGCCATAACTTTGATGCTTTTATCTTTGATATTCTTACTTCTAGTCTTCACTTGAACTTCAGAGGTGCCTTGGCATTTATGGTTTGCTCCACAATTAAGGGAAAGCGAGATACCGCTCTACCATGCTTTACTATGATCATTACAATCTTGTTGATGTTTATAAATTTCATATTATGAACTCTTAGTTGGTTGATACTTTTCATTAGGTAACATGATTGGTAAGTTTTATTATTCATACATCATGCAATTGTTAAAGACCTGATCACAGCATTTACAATCAAAAATTATTTTGTTATCATTTACCTACTCGAGGATGAGTAGGAATTAAGCTTAGGGATGTTGATACGTCCAAAACGTATCTATAATTTTTGATTGTTTCATGTTAATATTATGCCTTTGGCACTTCTTTTTGTATTAAGTTTATGATTTATTTGGACTAACCTATTAATAGTTTCAAAAGTGCACAATGTTTCTTGTTTTACACTTTGATGTGTAGGAATTATCAAGAATACAAGAGGAAACCTTGTTGGAGTCGAATTGGAACTTTGCTGAAATCTGTCCCAGAACTGTTTTCGGAGATTGTCTGTTTGACCCTCGAAGATGATCTCCAACGATCTCCAACGGAGTTGGGCCTGAAGAGGAAGTTGTAGATAATTTTCTGTTGAACGTTCTGGAGTTAAAATTCGGCCCAATCGGAGTTCGGACGCGGCCTGTAGGCCCGTTTTGGTGGAACCCTAAAAGGGGGTGACGGAAATCCGAGAAGCTATATAAAGGGAGGAGACCTAACTCGTGGAGGACACCTCCACCCACGAATTTCAGCCACCAAAAGCCACGTTTTTGCCTCCCCCATGGATCCCATCTCCATGGGGAGGGCTCCCTTGAACCATGAAGGAGAGAGGCTAAGGGGCGGCGCTCCCCAACCTTGCCGGCGGCGGGGAAAGGAGTTCCCTGCGCCGCCGCCGCCCTGCGCCACCGCGCTGCTCTCTCCGACGTCTTCACCACCATCTCCATCACCATCTTCTCCTTGTATTCAGTGGTTCATCCTCTCATAAACCTATGTACCGTCCTATGTAAACATGGTGTTTGATGCTATAATATTCATCCTATGATCTTTGTCATGTTTATGTAGTATATTTGTCTTTTGATTGCTTTGTTGAATGTCTATGGTTCATTAGAGTTGTATGTTGATATGGTACTATCCTTTGGTGTCCATTATACTTGTGCGCGCATGGATCAACACCATAGGGTTAGTAGTATGTGCAAAGGAAGGGGGTAGTCCTACCGGAGTGACAGAAACATGAGGGCTCAAACCGGTTAGTTGCATGTATGGGAGTAAGAGGACCATAAACTTAAGGCTATGGTTGGGGAAACCTTAATGCATTGTTAGTATTTACGGATGTTTGCTAACAATCCAATCATATAGTACTTGTAATCCCAAGTAGTGGAACGCTTGTATATTTAGCCTCTTCCACATTGAAAACTACATCAAAGACAATGAACTAAATGTCTTCACTAATTAATCTTGGACAAAGCCTCCACAATTACCACCACTTTTCCACACTCATGGTACTGTTAGTATATGATTACTTAGTGTACTTTATTGCTGCAGCACTAACATTTACTTTCATGTATTTATTATCTTGCAAAGCTATCTCTCATACCCGTATTGCTACCTTAGTTTTATTTCCCAGATAATGCAAACATTTAGTGCGCGTAGAGTTGTATCAGTGGTTGATAGAACTTGAGAGAATACTTATCCTACCTTTAGTTTCTCGTTGGGTTCGACACTCTTACCTATCGAAAAGGCTACACACGATCCCCTATACTTGTGTTACATCAATGGATCGGCCCAACAAGTAACAACGGGCTTCACGCACCTCGGCCCAACAAGAATATTGGGCCTTACTAAGCCCACATACATTAAGTAGTGGGCTAATGGGCCGATCCACGGGCCGGCCCACTTACTTATTGGGCTAACCCAATTGCTTGAAGGTGGACCCCACTTACTAACTGGGCCGGCCCGGTAATAGGAAAGTGGGCCCCACATGTTTATTAGGCCGGCCTACTTGCTTTAAGGTGGACCCCACTTACTAACTGGGCCGGCCCTATAACAGGATGGTGACCCCACTTTTATTTTTGGGCTAGCCCACTAACTTATCGGGTCGGCCCACTAACTTATCGGGCCGGCCAAGTTGCTTTAAGGTGGACCCCACTTGCTAACTAGGCCGGCCCGATAACAGGAAAGTGGGCCCCACTTGCTTATTGGGCCGGCCCATTTGTCTGTTGACCGGTCAAACAAAGACATTTGGCCCAGCCCGCATGCTTATTGGGCCGAGTTTATCGTGTTGACCGGTCAAACGGAGATATTCGGCATGGCCCATTTGACTAGTGGGCTGGCCCATTTATCGTGTTGAACGGTCAAACAAAGACATTTAGCGTGGCCCACCTTTTCAGGGGGCCCGCCCAGCTATCCTTTGACCGGTCAAACGAAGGCATTGGCCCTGCCCACGTGCTTAGTGGGCCGGACCATTTAAGTTTTGACTAGTTAACCTTTGAGGTTAGGCCCGGCCCATGTACCTAATAGACCAGCCTAGTTATATAGTTGACCGGTCAAACTAAGTCAGCTGGCCCAGCCCACAAACTAAATGGGCCGGCCCGCTTAAGGCGTGGTAGGCCTTGTGTGTGCCTACCATCTACCGCGGGGTTTCAACCGGTTAACGGCGTTAACTGACAGTTAACGGTGTCTGCCACGTGGCAGTTTGCATGACGTCGGCAGTCAACGGCCTCCCGAAAACACTTCTGCAACGGTCCGATTTTTCGTGGCCGAAGGGCGCCCAAACGCGACGCACCGAAATATCCGTGGTAGGCCTTTGCCTGACGCAGTTTGGACCACGGAACCCATATCGTCGGCTTAGAATCATAGGCGACGAAAAAGGGGTCATAGCTGACGAAAATTTGACGTTGAGTATCACAACTTTTATTGTCGTGCGTGTGGACAATTCGTTGGATGTTATCCATTACCAAATTTACGGGTCGCAAGGTAATGTCGTTGATTTTGTGACACGGGTCACATATTCAATGGTCCTACTACATGACGAAAACAAACGAAACGTCACGGATGGAGTACTCATGCCTCATCATCACTGGACCACATGTCGACTTCTTATTTGACCATGTCTCGTCGCGTAAGTGGGCCATATGTCCTCTTTTGAGTGGCCCACATGTAGGAAGCTTGTTGGTCCACGTGTCGCCCTTTAGAGGAGGTGACGTCAACCGATGATGTCATCCTAGAGGTGATGTTTTGGAAAACGTCACGAGCAGGATGATGTCGGTAACGGTGGAAGTGACATTTGGAATACGCCATTAATGGCTGTCATGATGCCGTCTACCAGGTGGTGCAGCCTTGTGACGTCATTCGGGATTGAGAAAAAAAAGTCATGGCTGGCCGGGCCTGGGCCGGACTGGCCCAATTGGGCGCGGTGAAAATTCAAAACGTCATGAATGCTTCTGACGCTTCCAACGTTTTCTATCTATGACTTTTTTTCATCGTAAAAATGTTATAAGCAGTTGTCCTTGACGTTTCTGGTATGGCCCGTGTGACATATAGAAAATGTTATGGACCACCACTATTCTTGTAATGGTTGTCGGTTTCAATGGCATCGCACCACCATTGCTTTAGGCCTCCAAGATCTTCTCCCTCTCATACCAATTGTTGGAGCTGCATCTTGCAGCTACTTATACCTCTAAACTCTCTTAGGCTCACTTTTGTCTCTCTCTAACACACATGTACACACACACAAACATCCCAAGAGAGAAAACACTCTTGCTTTGGTAAGAGAGACTCCTCCTTGGTGACTAGAGAGACTACATTTTTTCTCAGCCATCACGGCCATCTTTTTCATTCATTTGGTACAATATATAAACACATGGTCTCACACTTGTGCCACTCACGCCATTGAATCCATCAACCACTACCCTTTTTTTTGGCGACGAAGCGTTACCCTCTCGTTTGGGGTTTCTGGCTCTAGCGGCGGCGATCCTCTTCGTTGCCCCGTGAGATCACGTTTTTGAGTTCTGTTCGGTCTCCACCATCGCTGGTTCCAGCTTTTTTATTCCCTAATCCTAGTTACCTCCGCCGAACGCTTGCTGTCTGCTTTTCTGCCGCCAAGAGGGGCTCAGATCGTGACTTGCAAGGTGTTTCGTGATGGCGGACAAAGCACTTGCTGGTTCGTCGGGTACGGCGGCTGGAGGAGACGGGGAGATTGACGACATGCTCAGCCATCTAGAACTCAACGACGACGAGCTCGACGACGTGGTGATCGGAGCTGAGAAGGCCAAGGTGTACCAAGATGCAGCCCGCTGGCTTGCTATTGGGAAGGTCCTTACAAATCGCACTTTCAGTGCTGAATCTCTGTTTGAGAAGATGAAGGGGATTTGGAATCTCTCGCGAGAACCAGATTGCCGTGAGGCGGGAAAGAACCTTTTTATTTTCCAGATGCATTGCCTCGGTGATTGGAAAAAGGTTGTTCATCAGGGACCATGGATTTTTCGTGGCTTTGGACTTCTCGTGGAGGATTACGATGGGCTGAGTGCCCCTGAAAAGTTTGTGTTCAACCGCATGTACGTTTGGGCTCAGATCCACGGTATACCGGAGCTATACCGGAAGTTTGATATCGTTGATGATCTTGCCCGCAAAATTGGGAAGGTAAAGGAAGTTCAGCTAGCCCCAAAATTGTTCTTTGAAGGCAACTATATGCGAGTTCGGGTTCGAATTAACATTGAAAAGGCCCTGATGAGGTTTGTCTCTCTTACAATTCCGGAGGGAAAGAAGAGGCTAATGGTGAAATACGAGAAGCTGCCATTTTTCTGCAAACGGTGTGGACTCCTTGGGCATGATCATGAGGAGTGTGGTGATGGCGTATGGGAAGAAAAACAGCTGCAGTGGGGCTCTTGGATGTTGGCTACTCGATGTGCAAATCAGCCGAACCCAGGTCCTCGTCATTTTACACCAAACGCTCCATCTCGTGGAGGTTTTTCTGGTAGGGGAGGAGCGACTACTGGCTTTGCCAGGAAACGGTCTTCTGAAGACGCCTCTCTTGATGATACTACTGATCTGAGTGATACAGGTTCGAGCCCTATGAAGATCGTGCCTTCTAATTTGGAAACCGATGAACAAACAAGTAGGGAAGGAAGCTACTACCTGTATTAGTAGGAAGCTTGACATGAATTCAGTTGAAATCACTATGGAAGATAGAACTAAGGAGTCTGGTACGCGAAATACAGACATGTTACAGTCTGAGACTACTCCTCGACCACCCCCTGTATATGTCGACCCTCGTGATTGAGTGAAGCTAAGGAAGACGGGAGAACCCACAAACAATTTGGCAACATCGGCGGCCTCCGTGGAGGAGGACCGTCGGGCCCAATGACGACATTAGACTGGAATGGCCGCGGAGTGGGGCAACCTGCGACCGTTCAAGAACTCGTCTGTCTCGTACAGACATATAAGCCATGTCTAGTCTTCCTCTGCGAGACCAGACAAAGTAAGGAGCGAGTGGAGAATCTATGTTTCAGAATCGGAATGAAAGAATGTTTTCAAGTGAAGGGGACTGGGAAAGGAGGCGGTATAGCACTCTACTGGACGGAGGACATTATTGTTGACCTCCTTTCTTTTAGCAACCATCATATTGATGACCATATTAGTGCCGGCCCCTATGATCATATGTGGAGAGGGACCTTTATTTATGGAGAGCCAAAGGCTAGCGATCGCCATCATATGTGGACCAAGCTGCGGCAAATAAAGGATCGCTCCGACAAACCTTGGCATATGTTGGGCGATTTTAATGAGGCGATGTAGCAGGAGGAGCATTTCTCCCAAACATCACGATCGGAGAGGCTTATGATGGACTTTAGGGAGGTTTTATCACATTGTGATCTCCATGACATTGGCTTCATTGGTACGCCTTGGAATTTCGACAATGCGAGGGAAACGTAATGTCAAAGTTCGGTTAGACCGAGCTGTGGCCTCGCCGGCGTGGTCTTCCCTATTCCCGGAAATTATGTGGATGCAACGTTCCAGAGTTGCATGGCTACGTGAGGGAGACCAAAACACAAAGTACTTTCACCGGCGGGCCTCATGACGTAGAAGGAAGAACAGAGTGAGATGCCTGAAGCGGGAAGATGGCACATGGACCTCGGATGAGGTTGAGATGGGTAACCTTGACACGGGGTTTTTCCGGTCTTTATACTCGCAGGAGGAAAACATCAACCCAAGTATCATCACGGACTGTATGCAGACGTGCGTGGACGATGATATGAACATCAAGCTATGTGCTCCGTTTACTGAAAAGGAAATCAGCGATGCCCATTTCCAAATAGGGCCTCTAAAATCTCCGGGACCAGATGGATTTCCGGCCCATTTTTTGCAAAGGAATTGGGGCCTTCTCAAGGATGAGGTTGTACTAGCGGTTCAATGTTTCTTTGCAACTGGAACTATGCCTGAAGGAGTAAACGATACTGTTATTGTTCTAAGTCCAAAGAAAAACGACCCGGAGGCCCTAAGAGATTTCGGACCTATTAGAATGTGCAGTGTCATTTTCAAGTAGTCTCGAAGTGTCTTGTTAACCGGCTTAGGCCGCTACTCCAAGATATTATCTCGCCAACTCAGAGTGCTTTTATTCCTGGGCGACTTATTACGGACAATGCATTAATGGCGTTTGAGTGCATCCACTCTATACAGACGGGTTCAGCAGCCCATAGGAAATTTTGTGCGTATAAATTGGACATGGCCAAAGCGTATCATCGCGTGGACTGGAGGTTTTTGGAAGGGGTTTTAGCGAAATTGGACTTTCATAGTCAATGGGTACGGTGGGTAATGGAGTGTGTTACCACCATGCGATACACTATTCGCTTTAACGGACATATGTTGGACTCCTTCACCCCAACTCGTGGTATACATCAATGTGATCCTCTTTCACCGTACCTTTTCTTATTTGTTGCTGATGGTTTATCATGTCTCATTCGGAAGGAGATTGAGAGTAATTCTCTTCGGGAGCTGCATATTTGTCGGAGGGCGCCCGGAATATCCCACCTGTTATTTGCGGATGATAGTCTCCTCTTCTTTGAGGGTTCTGTAGAACAAGCTACAGTGATCAAATCCATTTTGGACCGTTATGAGCAAGGTACTGACCAACTTGTAAGCTTGGGGAAGTGTTCGATTATGTTTGGTGATCAATGTACAACGGCAGTACAAGCAGAACTAAAGAATATCTTGCAATATGATACTAATTGTTTTGAGGAAAAGTAATTACCTGAGGGAAGATTGAAGAAGGGGAAGTTTGTCTCAACCAAGGAAAAAATTTCCAAACACGCGAGCAATTGGTCTGAGAAATATATGTCCTCGGGGGAATATCAAGGCTATACTTCAGCCTGTCTCCACATATGCTATGGGTGTATTTAAATTCCCATTGGGACCCGTCGATGATCTTGAGCAAATCATACACAACTTCTGGTGGGGAGACAAGCAAAATAAAAAGAAGCTCCATTGGCTAGCTTGGGATAAAATCACACGTCCTAAAGCGAAGGGAGGCACAGGATTCCGAGATCTACGTGTTTTTAACCAGGCCCTTCTCGCACGTCAAGCTTGGCGGTTTTTACAATTTCCAGATAGTTTGTGTGCTCGACTCCTGAAAGCACGCTACTATCCTTCGGGCCACCTTATTGACATAGCTTTTATCCAGAATCAGTCTCAGACGTGGCAGGATATAGTTCATGGTCTGGATTTACTGAAAAGAGGAATTATATGGAGGATTGGTACATGCTATAATGTGAAGATCTTTCGTGACAATTGGCTTCCTAGACCCGGCGCTCTGAAAGTTGATGGCAGGAGAGGGCTTTCGCGGAAGAAATGGGTAGCTGAACTTATTGATCACGAATCTAGAACGTGGAATGAAGCTGTTGTTCGTGAGTGTGTTTGGCCCCATGATGTAAATACCATCTTAAATATTAAATTGCCATCTCGTGCAGCCGAGGATTTTATTGCCTGGAGTGGCGAAAGTAACGGAGCTTTTAGCGTCCGTTCAGCGTATAGAATCGGCATGCAAGATTCGTGGCAGCGACTGAGTCGGGGTCAATCTAGTTCAGAACCAGACGGCGATCGGAGAATCTGGGATCTCGTGTGGAAGGCAAAGGTTCCACAGAAGATGCGGGTCTTTGCTTGGCGGACTACGACAGACTCTCTGGGTGTACTCACGGGACTTCACCGCAGAATAAGTTCGGTTAGCCCAGTCTGCTCTATATGTGGGCAAGAGGAGGAGGATGCACACCATGCCCTTGTCCGCTGTACCTTGGTGCGTGCTTTGCGAGACGAGCTGCGCACTACTAGGAAAAAGCTTATAGGTGGAGGCAAAACGTGCCGGCGCACCACCTAGGACGTGCGCCGGTGGAAAGTGTTGCCGGCGCACCAGGAAGAAGCCGCGCCGGCGATGCAGGCATACTGCCGGCGCACCTCAGGAGAAGACGCGCCGGGGAAATTTCCTGGCATGGGCTCGACCGATTCGGGCCAGGCCCAGGAAACACTGCCGGCGCACCAGCCCAGGAGCGCGCCGGCGGTAATTTGCTGTTGCCGGCGCGCTCCTGGGCTGGTGCGCCGGCAGTGTTTCCTGGGCCTGGCCCGGAGCAACTATAGCCGGATGGGGTATATATTGCCGGCGCACCATGGTCCAGGTGCGCCGGCAATAACCTGGGAGTTATTTCAGCCACCAACCAGCTAGCACACTCACTCACACAGTCACTACACTCCACTTGTCCACACAACCCGAGCCTTCTCCCAACCCAGCTCATTTTTTCCTATTCCTATCCCCAATTTAACTAATTTGACCAAACAAAATCATATTTTTTGAGCAAATCTTCCCTTCCTACATGCATCTCCCACATCCCCCTATGTAGATCTAGATCTACTATCCCGCGTTGACCGCTCAATCTAGATCTAGATCTAGAAAGTCGGCTTCCATACGCCATTGTCGCGGCGCATCGTCTCGATCTCGTCGACAATTATATCAAACAAATAGGTGATTAATGAACAAATTGAGGAATGAAATCGACGTATGTTGGATATTTGAAGCAAAGCTCTCGTGTGTGACATATATATATATGTTGTGTTTGTGCTTGTGCTTGTGTGTGTTGGCGTTGAAAATGAGTTGCCAACGTTGCGCCGAAATGTTGATTCTTTAAGTTTCCGTTTCGGCACATTTCTGGCGCTCCTATGTCCTACCGTGTAGGAAGGTCATGCCGAAATTTTCCGTGAAAACTACCGACGGATGCATGGTTCTAATCAATTATGTAATCTTACCATGCAGAGCGATAATGGTTATCGAGATGAGTGAAAGCATCGTGATGAGATATCTGAAACACGCGATCATCGACATGTATGAAAATAACCGCACGGAGGTATTGTGTCCGTGCCGGAGATGCAAACGAGGGAAATGGTTTGACCCGTATTCAGGCAAATTGCAGGGGCACCTGCTCACTAATGGTTTCATGCATGGACACACTCAATGGATGAGTGATGATGGCGCGGAGGTCAATGGGGCGACGGCGGCAGTGTGGTAAAAATGGCCGGCAAGAAGGAGGGAATCATGATATTGATGACGATGAAGAGTTTGTCGCACAGGACGATAACCTTGACGACGAAAATAACCTTGACGACGACGAAGAGGTGCCGCTAGCTTCAGTCGTGCGGGACCCTCATCTTCATGATCTGCTTCTCGAAAAGGCGAAAGGCGCCAAGCGGAAATCAAAGCTTGAGCAACTCGAGATAGACTCGAATACTCCGTTGTACGACTCGGGTCGCGGGTTGGGGGAGTCTCGCTTGAGAGTAGCTCTCGATGTGCTTGCAGATGAAGGCGAAACACGGATGGACGGACACAAGCGTCGACGACATCCCGGAATACGTGAAAGATCTCCTTCCCTGCCGGGAACAAGTGTCCTGGTAGTCTAGCCGAGGCCAAGAGAATCACGTGCCCTCTCGACTTACCCCACGAAAAGTATCACGCCCGCATCAACGATCGTATCATGTATCGCAAGGAGCACATGGACAAGACCAAATGTCCCGTGTGTGAAGCTGAACGGTACAAGAAAGGGAAGAAGAAAGCTCCTCGGAAAGTTGTGTGGTACTTCCCTCTCGCCCCCGGCTTCAACGGTTCTACGCGGACCGCAAGGAAGCAAAGCTCATGCGCCGGCACGCGAAAGAAAGGAGGCAAGTGTTGAATGATGAAGAGCGGATTGAGCACCCGAGTCTCGACGCACCCTTCGGATGCAAGCCGGTGGAAAGCATTAGACAATGAATTCGGAAGTTTTGGGGCAGATCCCGTAAACATCGAGGTTGGGTGCGAGCACGGACGGATTCAATCCGTTCGGAAACCGAGCAGCACACATAGCACATGGCCCGTGTTTGTATGGATCTACAACCTCCCGCCCGGGCTGTGCATGAAGAGGAAGTACATACAGATGAGTATGCTAATTCAAGGGCCAACACAGCCAGGAAACGATATCAACATGTATCTCGAACTATTAAAGGAGGAGCTTGAAACGTTGTGGACGGAGGAAGGGGTAGATACATGGGACGCCGTCGCGGAAGAATATTTCCCTTTGAGAGCTGCGTTGATCACGACGGTGCAGGACTACCTCGGATACGGTTACATATCGTGCCAGGTGTGCCATGGACACAAGGCATGTGTCAGGTGCATGGAAGAGACGATGTTTTTGCAGCTTGGTAAGGATCCCGGCTCTTCGAAAACAGTTTAGATGGGGCATCGAAGGTGGCTACGGAAGACCGACCCGTGGAGAAAGCGTGGAGATCCGTTCGATGGTACAAATGAACCCCGAGGACCTCCACGTAAGAAGAGCGGCGAAGAGATCGATACATTACTGAAAGGTTGGAAGGAGTGCCCTGCGCCGGGAAAGATTCGTCAAAAGCCTAGAGAGAAGAAGAAGAAAAAGGAAACGACGCCGCTCATTGGTGTATGGAAAAGGAGGTCCGTGTTTTGGGACTTGCCGTCTTCGGAAAATTCTCGATACACCTCACTGCCTTGATGTCATGCATATTACAAAGAACGTGTGCGAGAGCTTGTTTGGCACTCTTCTCAACATGCCGGACCGGACCAAAGATGGGCCGAAAGCAAGACATGACCTGAAAGTTTTAGGCATCAGGGAAGAGCTTCAGATCCCGCCGACCCAAGAGGGACAGTCGGAGGAGGAGGCGGACGGCGCTCAGAAGCGCAAAAGGATTAAGCAGCCAGACTATTACTGTCCCCCCTCCTGCTTCACTTTTAGTCCGGCCGAGGTCGATCAATTTTTCAATTGCCTTCTAGGAGTCGAGTGCCCTTCGGTTACTCCGGGCTAATAAGCGGATACATGGACCCCAAGAAACGAAACTTCGGCGGCATGAAGTCTCATGACCGTCACGTGATGATGACGCAGATTCTTCCGGTTGCAATCCGAGGTATAATGGATGACCATGTCCGTGCAACGCTGATCGGGCTCTGTAACTTCTTTGACGTCATAACTCGGAAGTCGATAAGCGTGAAGAAACTCGCAAGGCTCCAGGAAGAGATCGTGGTGATCCTATGTGAGCTTGAGATGTACTTCCCGCCTCGCATTCTTTGACGTGATGGTCCATCCGTTGGTCCATATCATGGATGATATCGTCGAGTCGAGGGCCGGCATTCTTACACAACATGATGCCGTTTGAAAGAATGAATGGGGTCATTAAAGGATACGTTCGTAACGAGGTCACATCCGGATGGAAGCATCGTCCGGGGCTGGCTCACCGAAGAGGGCATCTCTTTACGCACGAATTATCTAGACATCAAGGACCCTGTTGGTTTGCCTCAAAACAAGCACCTCCGCAGGTTCGAGGGAGTAGGCCACAAAAATGGAAGGAAGGAACTGCACGTGCACATGTCTGGTCGGACTTCCGACTTTGACAGGGCCAACTTAGTAGCGCTACAACACATTGACTTGATCGATCCTTGGTTGAAAGAGCACAAAACCATGATAGAGAACGAGTGGCAAGCCGATGATGACGGAAGCAGAAATATACAGAGAGCACAACTCCTCTTTCGCGCGCTGGTTCAAAGACCACATTGATGCTAATCCCCCACCAACGGATTCTGACAAGGATAAACTAGTATTGGCCTTGTCACATGGCCCCGCGCCCAACATCATGACTTACCAAGCGTACGATATCAACGGGTACACATTCTACACGGAAGAAAAAGACAAGAACAGTGTTTACCAGAACTCAGGGGTAACTATGGATTCCGGGACGGGTGACGTAAAGACTAGATACTACGGAAGAATCGAGGAAATCTTGGAGCTTAGCTACGCTGGGGAGAAAGTGCCGATGTTCCGTATCAGATGGGCTAAGAGCGTCACAAAAGAAGACCGGTATTTCACCACCATGTTTCTACCCGAAGCCAACAAATCAAAGTCCAAGAACGCCACCGCGCGGAATGAGCCATGGGTGCCGGCGAACACGTGCACCAATGCTTCTTCATAACCGACCCATCCAGGCCTAGCCGTGTTATCGTGAGGAGAGGCAAGAGGACCATCGTCGGAATGGATGGAGTCGCCAACGAGGAAGACTTCGAAGGACAAGTCGGAGACCCAATGATGGAAGAATCCGAGGACGAAGACACAACATACACCACAAGAAGAAGCGAGGACCACGCTACCGAGGTCGGGTCAACCCTTCAAAAGAAGAAGTCATGACACGGGGCTAAATTATTCAACGACGAGCAAGAAAAGCAAGAAGAAAGCGAAACACTCTTCTCAATCGATGATGTAAAACTTTATTTGCAATCTATAACTCTTATTTTGTGTAATTCATAACTACTCATATGGTCATGGCCAATATTTTATGTATGACTAGTTAATATTGTGTTGGTCAATATTTTGTGTATGTATATATAACTCATATTTTTTTGTAATGCCTAATTAAGATTTTGAAATTGTTTTTGCATATATAACTCATGCATATTTCTTGGCTATTATCTTGAAAAGATAAGAACATAAATATAATAGAAAAGGCCAGAAAAGAAATAAAGAAAAACAAAAGAAAATATGAGTTGGGGAGGTCATTGCATGATCTGGGCCAAGTCCCAGGTATACACGGACTAGACTTATTGCCGGCGCACCAGGGCTTTGGTGCGCCGGGGGTCCACCTGTCCCCGGCGCACCAAAGCCCTGGTGCGCCGGCAAAAAGTCTAGTCCGTGTATACCTAGGACTTAACCGCACGCGACCAGCTTCTCCCTCGCTCCCCATTCCCAATCGACGACGAACCCTAACCGCCACCGTGAGCGCCGCTGTGAGCTTCACTGCCCCGCCACGCCGTCCTCGACCGTTCGCCACCATCCCCCTCCACCAGCCCCCACCACCTGCCCCATACACGCCGCCGCCGCCATTGGAGTAGGGGACGTCGGAGGAGGACCACGCTGCCACCGCCGTTGGAGGAGGAACACGCAGTCGCCGCCGTTGGAGGAGGACCACGCTGCCGCCACCATTGGAGGAGGAACACGCAGTCGCCGCTGTTGGAGGAGGACCACGCTGCCGCCACCGTGAGCTTCCCTCTCCCCTTCCCTCTCCCCTCCCCCTTCCCTGAAATTGGTTCAAATTGCTTCCAATTGCTATGAAATTGGTTCAAATTGATGCTCGATCCCCTCCTATACCCTGCATTGCTATGAAATTGATGATTTAGGGTTCATTTAAATGCTTGCAGTATGCTCGATCCCCTCCTGTTCTGTCCATCAATTCTCTGGTTTATAAAAATTTGATGATTTTGGGTTCATACATATTTCAATGTTAGGCTTTTCGCAACACTGATAAGATTGTGTATTGAATCTGTGCCATGCATACAACCAGTCTGCAAGATTCTAATTTAACCCTAAATAAGATAATGACATGCTTGTGTCACTCAATTTGCTGCCATTCAAGGATTCTAATTGACTAATTGAATCTGTGCCATGCATACAACCAGTCTGCAAGATAATGACATGCTTGTGTCACTCAATAAGATTATGACCATAAAAGTGCTAGTGGGACAGAACATCTTTGCCAAGTGATAGATTGAGCTAACCATAGACTGATAAGTCTGTTCATTTCTACCATCATACTGACCAATAGCAAAATTGATGATTAGTCAATTTAAATGCTTGAAGTATGAATTAGGAGTAAATGTTTTGTTTCTAGTTTGCCCAAATTACTAGGGAACTTCTAAAACTGAACCAATATTTGTAGTTTATAGTTGTTCCTGGTACTCCAACATAACCAGGCTATTTTTCTCTGGTTTTGGTTCTTTTTGTGCATAGAAGAATGGTTTTGGTTCAAAGTTGAGTGCATTTGCAAATTGAATGATTTAAATGCTTGCAGTATGAATTAGTTCACCATGGTTGAATGCTCATGCTGATGCTCACTGGTTGCAAATAAAGATGTTGAAATGGTTTTGAAATGCTACTGCTCATGCTCATGCTCACTGCCAAAGACACTAGGCAGTATGTTGGTTAACATTGCAAGAAATGCAAATTTTAGCAATTCTCTGGTTTAAAATGAATGATGAAATGATGTTAGCAATTCTCATGGTTTAAAGATTTTGAAATGCTACTGCTCATGCTCATGCTCACTGCCAAAAAAGAAAATGAAAATAAAAATGCTTGCAGTACCTAGGTAGCTAGGCAGTAGGGTTTTTTTTATGCTTGCAGTACCTAGAGAATTTGATATATAAAATGCATGAATACCCTCCCTGGTTTAGATTCATTTGATGCTTCCCTAAAAATTGTAAATGCTGGCCAAGTTGGAGTTAATAGTGGATAAATTGGCAGAGACTAAAGTGGTACTGGTCATGCTACTGCTACTGGTTTAGATGAAAATCAATTCTCTGGTTTGGCACTGTTTTAATTATGTAGCCAGAGAGTAGCATGGTGTTGATGTAAAATGGTTATGGTGTAAAATGCTAAAGATGGTTTGAATCCAGGGCTAGCATGATGAAATTCTGTTGTTGTCTGAGTATGAGAATTTGATTTACGTTCATCTACTGTAATGCTAAGTGCTACTGTAATGCTACTGTAGTGCTATTACTGATGGTTATTGTGAAATGAAAATGAAAATGAAGCTGCTCCCCTACTATAATGGTCAAGTTATATTGTCTCTCGTTTATGGTGACGGTTATATTATCTCCCCTATATGTGAATTGCATTTCTGTTACATGGATTGAGTTGCTATTGAGTGCCGGAATGTCGATTCATTTCCGTTCCGGCAATTCTAGCAATCGACATGACCAATTTTTAGCAAAGTTCATGCCGAATTTTTCCGTGAATTCTAACTCGTTTTCATCTTCTATTAGTGCAAGCCACCATGGCGTCTCAAGAAGAATTAGAGGAGCACTACAATAGGCACTTCTTTAGGACGGAGGAGCATGCCGAGGCCGCTGGTGTTGGCGGCGACGAGGACCATGAGATGGAGGATGATGGTGGGGGGAGTGCCGTCGAGCCAAGCGGCAACGAGGCAAGCGACGCCGCCGGGGGTAGTACCTACGCGCCAAGCGGCGATGAGGCAACCGGCGCCGCCGGGGGTGGCGGCGAGACAAGCGGCGACGATCCTAGCGGCGCCGCCGGGAGTAGTGGCACCGGGACAAGTGGTTCCAAGAGGCCGCGGAAGGCAAGGCGCCAAAACACGGTCGCCACCGGCAGAGACACAATAAAAGAGGTGGACCCCGCCAGTGGTTTGCCGGTGGAGCCTAAGCATGTTGCCAAGGGGTACGGCAACCAACTGGCATGTATCCTCCGAGAGGGCTTCAATCTCAACGAGACGGACCTCCGAGCTGAGAACAAAGCGCCTTTGCGAGCCCAGCTCATTGCGAGGTTGCACGCACGATACAAGTTCCTAGGCGACTACGCCTCCAGTCATCAAACCAACAACATTGGGAACTCACAAGCCCTCCTGAAGTTCACCAAACACCTCAGCAGCTATAAGTACATGGTGCGGAAGCTGATTGCTGAGGGCAAAGGTTTCGAAGAGGTCCACTCCGCCTTTCCGCATGTCACCCATGCGGACTTTGATGCTTTTGTGGACAATGAAGAGCTACAAGCAACCAAGAATCGCAAGTTGTGGGGGAAGGAACTGCGGGAGCTTAACATCGGCAACCACAACCTTGGGAGCCGTGGGTACGAGGGAAAGGAGCCCTATTTTGCGAAGGAGGACGAGGCGTATGTAAATGCCGGCATTGAGAACCCCTGGCTCAAGTACAAGGACCCGCTTGAAAGAAGATTCATCAGGTCCCGGTACCATAAGAAGAAACTAACCGGGGAACTTGTCACGGACCCGAAGGTCGTAACCGACATAATTTGGTTCACGAACGACAAGAAGGTCCTGTCCTTGGAGAAAAAACTGGTAAGCAATTTACCGGTTTAATTAGATCAAGTATCGTTCATATAATAGTAGCAACATTTCTAAATGGTTCACGTTTCTTCCGCAGGAAGAAGAAAGACAAAGACTTTCTCAAGGTGACGAAGGCTCCTCGTCCCAGGCGTCGACAGGCAGGGTAGCATGGGACAAGCCTCTCGTACGGGCGCTAAACATCGTCAATGAGCATTCACCTACGAGAAGGCCGTATAGAGGCCGTGTGGCTGGCGCCAGTACAGGCCACAAGCATGTTAACTACGGCTTGTCGTCTGCGGCCGATAAAAATGCGCGCAGTGAGAGGAAGCAGCGGGAGGCGGAGGAAATGAGGGAGTCAATCCTAGCCCAAGTCCAAGCTGGTTTGGTACCGCAACTGGTACCGCAACTCAAAGCTACACTCGTACCGAAGTCAAAGCTGAAGTCGCCGCTTCGGTCCAAGCAGATTTCGACGCTCTACACGCGTGGTATGAGGGTGGCAAACAAGCCCCCCCCCCGAAAATGCAAGTGGTTAGCTTCGACGTCAGCAACTCGATGGCGCCGCCGTCCGCCGGCAATGACAATGTTATAATGGAGACTCCTCCAGCCGCCGGCACTGTCGCTGGTGCTAGGGATTCACCGTCCATGCCGGGTAGCAGCCCCTCCATCACTTGCACGCCCGCCGCCGCATGTGCCGGCCCGTCGACATTAGTCGAGCTCAACGCCCTCAAGGTAATTAACTAATGTGTACATCAAGTTAATATATTAGTTTCATCATCCTTGCCCTCTCTCTAAAGCCATACACATGTTCTCGCAGGCGCTCTCAACGCCATGCACCTTCCTGATGAGAGTAAACGACGAACTCAAAGACGTCGCGAGGGGGTCCATCCTTCGGCCCCTGGATAAGAAGTGGCACACACGAGATATGGCGGATGACGTTTACCGGGTTGAAGTGGATCGGGCGTTACCGGGCTATGAGGATTTGTTTCCTCCTAATCAACCGCATGGTGCCGATGACGATAGCCCGTTGAATCTGGCCCCACTGAAGGGTTGGGTATTGCTATGGTCGAAGACCCTAATTCGGATCAACACCTACTCGGGGTCGACGGCAAGCAAAGACAAGCACCTTGCGGCGCCACATGTCAGCGTCCCTCCACGACGGCCCGGCGGCACCGGTGGTCATCGCCCCACCGAACGGCCAGCTGCGCCGAGGTCAGCGCCCCACCACAACAGCCAGCTGCGCCAGAGGCCGAGGAATACGAACGTGAGAACTTCCAATGGGATATTCCTACGTCTTCACAAGTTGTCCATGAGGATGCGCCGGCATCGAAATATGTGTGCTCCAAGAAGATGTTCGATTCTCAAGAAACGGCTGAGGAGGAAAATCCTGAGGAGGTCGCCACCGCCGCCGTCAAAAATATGCTCGAGCCCAAACACACTCCGTGCTACGGCCACTACGGCGATGGATGGTCCAGCACTACAACCCAAGAAGAGGAAGAGGGCAAATAAGAAGGACGCCAAAGACAAGGCGGCGGCCAAATCCAAGGACAAGGTCCCACTCCTGGACAAGTTGCCAAACAATTGGCGACCTCTGCATCACTTGGGTGAACCGATGCTGCCGGAGCATGTCCTGAATAAACTCACCCCAGATATGAGGAGCTTGCATGAGACTGTCAGGCATGTGGAGAACATTCTTCTCAAATCAAAAGATCATGCTTACCCTCTCTTCGTGGCGAAGGTGCCAACTGGCATGAACTTCATCGAGAAGTACCCCGGGGACTTGTGCTTCATCCGGTTCAACGACATCTTCAGCATCTATCGCATGCAAGCGCTCCACTTTAGTGTGGTTCGCCTAGTTGCTCTTAGCTTGTCTTCCCGGATTGTTAAGGAGGGGACGCCGACCATCGCGATAATGGACCCCTTCTATATGCGGGAGAGCATCATCCGCAACGCCGGGGATCGCGCGATTGCCACCCAGACAGGTCGAGGATTTCATGCTGGCGAACATTAAAAAGGGCGCCATTCTCATCCCTTAGTTCCCCGAGTAAGTAATCACTCGCTAGTCCCCCATCACCATTCTATCCTATATCTCCATTTGCATTTCCAAAGGTTAATCCGTGTGTTTTCTGCAGAGACAAGTTCTGCACCCTCATCGTCGTGCACCCGCAACACTCGCATGCGGTCTATCTCGACTCGGGTAGGGACCGCAAGAAAGACTACACCCACATCGGGGCCCTTCTCAATGATGCTCTCACCGGCTTCGCCAACAAGGCGAGGCCCCCTCAAAGTAGAGAGGAAATCCCGAGGAGGCTTGGTCTTAACCCACACAACCAACTTCCCCGCCTCGGGCGATCGACGCAAGACAATGGGATGGACGCGTGGTACGCCATCCTTCGGATGCAGGAGTACATAAAGTACGCAGATGACATGTTGCTGCCGAGAGAATCTCGGAAACAGGTTTGCAAACATGGCGGATGTCCCTGATAGAGAGATTAGAAAGAACTGGGGTCGCATCCAGCAGTTCATTTGCACGGTAATCCTGCAGGATGTCAACGCTAGGTCTGGCGAGTTCTTCTACGGCTATGGTCTACCACCTAATGACGAGATAGAACTCCGCTTGGAGATGTCGCGTGATGAGAGGCCGTTCAACTCGCTTGAGGGATGCCGTCCATTCCCCCCTAGGCGTACAACCTGATCCTACGACATGAACACTTGCTAAAGTTTGAACGATATGTCCTTGAACTTCCGTATTGTAATAATTGCTATATATTCCAATAGAATCGACTTGTTGATTTTAGTTAGTTGTATGAATGTGCATGTGAACATGTGTCTATAGTTTCATTTACTTTGCTATATATTTCAAGATTATGGCGTAGATAGCTTAATAATTATTTGCATTACTTGCCTCGTATTTGGAGTTCGCCGATGATTAGAATGTTCGGTCACTCGTACACTCGGGAGTGGAGCCAGTGAGCCTTGGTGCGACGGCCACAAGTATCAATCTCTTGTGCATCCTACCTAGCCTCACTGACTCCATCCCTGGATGTTAATATTTGTTTCGACCGACAAATTATGAGGCATGCTATTTAATTCGTACTACTTGTCTTTTATTTGAGTTCGCACTTCTTAATTGCATTGGCCGATGATTAAAATGTTCGGTCACTTGTACACTCCGGGGTGGGGCCAGTGAGGCTTGGTGTGATGGCCACAAATATCAATCTATTGTGCATCCTACCTAGCCTCGCCGACACCATCCCTGTATGTTATTATTTATTTCGACCAACAAAGTATGAGGCACATGCTATTTAGTTCGTACTACTTGTCTCTTATTTGAGTTGGCACTTGTTCATTGCATTGGTACTAACGTTTTACTTGTCTTGTGAATGGAGATGCCGACGACATATGTCGTGTACAAGGGGAGGGTTCCTGGAGTCTACGACGGTCGGGAGGACTGTCGGAGACAGGTGCACCATTTTAGCGGCAACAGCTACAAGGGATACCCCACTAGGGTGGAGGCGGAAGGAAGATACGCCCGTTATGTAGCGGGAGAGATGAGGGACATGAGGAGGAACCGGATGAAGACCATGGCCTTCGTGATGATGGTCATCATGACCATGTTGGTCATGTTCTATGTGATTGTAGTTTAGGTTAGGACCTACATTGTGAGGTGTATGACGATACTTGTGACGACTATGTACCGAGACTTCTAACTTTGTGAAACTTCGTCGTTCGGTGTTGCATATGCACATGTGTTGTATGAATCAACGAGACTTGCGTATTTGTGTATTGATACCGAAATGAAACTTGGCTCTCTATGTGCTTCTCATATTGCATGTACTTGCTGTCTAAATGTGAACTGTTATATACTCGCTATATAAATATGCAAATATGAATTGTAATATGCTTGGAAAAAGCGGGAAAATTGAATTTTCGAATATTACTGCCGGCGCACCTCAATGCCCTTCTGCCGGCGCACATCGCACGCGCCAGTGCTGGCAGCCCTACTGCCGGCGCAGTGGCACGTGCGCCGGTGGAACAAGCCCGTTGCCGGCGAAGTAGTGCTTCGGTGCGGCGGCGGTACATGATCTTCCGCCGGCGCACAGGGTGGTGCGCCGGCAGTAGCCACTTATCACCGGCCCGTTCGCACCGGCGGGCTAGGGTGCGCCGGCGGTAGACCAAATAGGTGCGCCGGCAATAGGCCTTCTCCTTGTAGTGGCGTGCGCACTGGTCCATTCATGTAGAATCTGTTTTCATGCACAACTGCAAGGACTGGTTTTTTCAGCTACTAGGCTCGGCCACTTTGGAGGTACAAGCGAAGATTATTTATTTGTTATGGTGAACCTGGAATCATCGCAACAATGTAGTCCATGGTGACGGGAAGGCTTCGATTTCGTCCTCGGTTCAATTCTTGGTGAACTATCAACAATCCTACGCGGCAGTGACTAATGGGAACAATGCCACCTTGGCTGTATGCTCCTCTTGGACTCCTCCGGGCGACGGCAAAATAAAGGCCAATGTTGATGCTGGATGGGACTCGGTGTCGAAGCACGCTGGACTTGGGATCGTCATTCGTGATCAGCTGGGGCAAGTGATATTAACGGAATGTAAATTTATTCCTTTTTGCAACAGCGCCGAGGAAGCGGAAGTGCTGGCTTGTCTTGAAGGAATTCGGCACTTGATCAATCTACGACGGTGGCCAGCGATCTTGGAGTCTGATTGTCTCGGTGCTGTGATGGCGATATCGTCTGAGTCCGTGGAACAATCTCCAAGTTGGGCACTCATTCTAGAGGCACGGTGTAACGGCCCACGGAAATATCCCTATTGGAATTGCTTGTTCTTTTTCTTTTGTGCATCATCATGGCATATGAATCATGTCATTCATGTTTTATCTATAAATAAAATTATTTTATAAATACTAGCTATTTTGTTTTCCTCTCATATGGTTTATATAATAAACCCTCTTCTTTTCTTTCCTTTAACAAAACCCTAACAAAACAAAACTATTTTATTTTGGGTATCAAATATTTTGGCAATGCTTGTAATTGTTTTCCCTCTCTCTCTCTCTCTCTCCATCTTTGGATTCATCCTGGTTCGGGCCTCTCTCCTCTCTCTCTTTTCCTGGCCTGCTTCCTCTCTTCCTGGCAGCCCAAGCCCACCTTTCCTTCCTCGGTCCGTACCCCTTTGTTCGATGAAGACGACGTTAGCGAGGTTACCCTTCTGGCTTGGCCTGGGCAGGGTTATGGACGCCACTTGGTTATCTTCAGGACTCTTGGTCCAATTTTTATCTTGTTCGTACTCGGACGCATTCGATCTTCTGTATGATTCGGATCTTTGTATTGTATATTTGTATCTTGACTCGTTGGAGTTGTTGTTGTAATATATATGTTTCTTGTGGGCTCTATTGTAATCCTGTTGTAATGTTACCGCTCGTGTTAATTCCTCCGGCATCACGTGTGTGATCCGTCGCGCACGTCGTGTCGGAGGGCGTCTCTAGATCGATATCGTGCGGATTTCGGTGGATTCGCTGGGATCCTCATGGTACCGGTTCTGGGGCGTCACAAGTTGGTATCAGAGCCTCAGGTTGACGGTATCCCACTAGTCCAGCCTTTAGGATAACCTTGCGAACGGTCGTTGAGTTTAGAGTGTCAAAACTATTTTCTAAAAATTCGTTGGATTGATCTGATTAGCTCTGATTTTTCTCCTTACCTCAATTCTTTCTCATCTTATCTTTGTGTGTTTTGAGTCTTCTCTCTTATCTGTGTTTCTGAGTCTTAGGTTTCCACGTAGGTTGGACGATGTTTGCCTTTATCCTATTAGGCCCGATCTTTGAAGATTCCCCCGGAAGCATCATCGTCAACGGGACAACGACTTCTTGTTGGTGGTGTCGCCGTTCAACATGGAGCAATAACTCTTGTTATGGTGTCGAGAAGATCGACACTTCGCTAGAAGAAGGTTCCACGCCAAGGTCGGGTGTTTGTCAACATGGTACAAGAAGATCCGATAGTTTAACCAACTCCCCCTTAGGTTGACGTGAAACCTCGGGGCGAGGTTCCTTGTTAGTGGTGTCGATTGTAACGGCCCACGGAAATATCCCTATTAGAATTGCTTGTTCTTTTTCTTTTGTGCATCACCATGGCATATGAATCATTTCATTCATGTTTTATCTATAAATAAAATTATTTTATAAATACTAGCTATTTTGTTTTCCTCTCATATGGTTTATATAATAAACCCTCCTCTTTTCATTCCTTTAACAAAACCCTAACAAAACAAAACAATTTTATTTTGGGTATCAATTATTTTGGCAATGCTTGCAATTGTTTTCCCTCTCTCTCTCTCTCCATCTTTGGATTCATCCTGGTTCGGGCCTCTCTCCTCTCTCTCTTTTCCTGGCCTGCTTCCTCTCTTCCTGGCAGCCCAAGCCCACCTTTCCTTCCTCGGCCCGCACCCCTTTGTTCGATGAAGACGACGTTAGCGAGGTTACCCTTCCGGCTTGGCCTGGGCAAGGTTATGGGCGCCACTTGGTTATCTTCAGGACTCTTAGTCCAATTGTATCTTGTCCCTACTCGGACGCATTCGATCTTCTGTATGATTCGGATATTTGTATTGTATATTTGTATCTTGACTCGTTGGAGTCGTTGTTGTAATATATATCTTTCTTGTGGGCTCTATTGTAATCCTGTTGTAATGTTACCGCTCGTGTTAATTCCTCCAGCATCACGTGTGTGATCCGTCGTGCACGTCGTGTCGGAGGGCGTCTCTAGATCGATATCGTGCGGATTTCGGTGGATTCACTGGGATCCTCATGGTACCGGTTCTGGGGTGTCACACACGGGAACTTCTGAAGATCTTTCGTGACATCGTCGTCTCAAAGGTGGACCGTGTGTGCAATGGCATTGCTCATGTCTTGGCGCAAGTAGGAAAATTAGGTGTTAGTGCTATTTTATGTGACTCCGTTCCCAACTGCGTTCGGGACCTGGTTTTTCTAGATTGTAAGAACACTCTGTAATCATTGGGCAGCAGGTTTCTTTCGCACTCTTTTCCTTACCAGGGTACCTAAGGGGAGTGGAAGGTTTTTAATGAGGCGACCTGCTGCATCTTATAATATATGTGTTCTTATGTCAAAAAAAAAAAAAAAAATCCATCAACCACTAACTCCAGCCTCCAGGCCACACCGGCACTACTCACGGCTAGCCATGTTGCATGCTGCCAAGAAACTTGACCTTAGCTAACACTAGGACCCTTTCTCAAGGAACTAACTAACTCACTCAGCCATTACGGCTAAAGCATATGCAAACTCTGCCGTGCATGCTGAGCAAATGACCAATAGAAGGTACCATAAACTAGCCATATATGTTGCATCAAATGAATGAAAAGGATGGCTACGAGGGCTGAGCAAAAAGGCAGTCTCTCTAATCATCATGGAGTATCTCTTAGCAAAGCAAGAGTGTTTTCCTTGTTCTATGTGCGTGCAGGTTGTTTTTTTCTTGATAAAGGGAATATATTAATATAAAAAAGATACCAATTACACCCAGTATCTGCAACAACGCACCACCCTAATGACACTACGGATGCACACAGCCAAAAAAAAGAAAAAGAAAATTAGGAAATAAAAGTCCCGCTACAGCATCATCTTATGCGTGCAGGTTGTTGTGTGTTAGAGAAAAGACAAAAGTGAGTTTGAGAGAGTTTAGAGGTAAAAGAAGGAGCTACGAGATGCAGCTCCAACCTGCTGCTATGGACGGCAGGGTCGGCAGGAGCTGCGGTTCTGCTCCACGCGGGCCGCGGCTATCAGAGAAAGTGTGCAGGTATGTACTGGCGGTTCTGCTACCTGCCTTTACCCCTCTCTCTCTCTCTCTCTCTCTCTCTAAAATGTAGCACAATTTTAGTTTTCATTTCTGAGATAATCACAGCATTGGAAACAAAATCTAAAGAAAATCTGCAGCATATAAACCAAGGAGCAAATCTGAAAATCCTTTTTGCTCTAAGAATGTGAGACACCAAAAAAAAATACAGTACAGTATTTCTCTTCAGATAGTGCGCCCTTAATTTGCTGAAAAAATAAACTAGACATATTATTGCAAGCTTCCCTATTTGAATCATACTGATGAGCAAAATGGATCCCTTTCTTCTAACTAATTACAACTAAAACAGCAACGAGAGACGACCAAATATAGAAACAAATCTGAGCATCCTTTGAAAGGCTATCACGATGAAGCTCAAACCGAACTAACCACCAAATAGTGTACATAGTATTTTGAGAACCAAGCGCAGGCTTGGTGGCTACAGCTCAGGGGATTGAGCTAGCCCACCCGGGTTGGATCGCAGCTGAAGCGCGCTCGGACTCGGACTATCCACGTGAAGAATCATTGGAGAGGTCTCGTCTATCTAACATAACGTATAGCCAAGTGAGAAATCCTGTCAGCGTTTAGTGATAGGTGAAAACGAAGGAAAATAAAGCGACAAAATGCCAACCCTTCAGCACGATCATGGTAGTCCTGAGAGATTCACAGTAGGCTCATTTGGATGGTTGGCAAGCTGGTACTGCAGGCTTGTCTTGATTGCTTCATCAGCAGTACCCTTAAGCGTGACTTCCTTGAGTTCATATAGATTATGCAGGCCGGTGAGCTGATATGCCGCATTGGAGCAGTCAATCTTGAGCAGCTCAACATTATTCATTGATTTATATTCAAAGATTACATGTAACCTACTGGACCTGCATGTGATCTCGAGGATCTTCACCTTTATGAATATGCTTAACTCTAAACCCTCCATCCTGCTAAGAAAAAGGAGCTTACCATCCTCGAGCTGTTTGACTTGAAGGCGTAGAATACTTAGTTCCGGTAGTTTGCCAAGGTACTGCATTTCAATTTCCTGTAAATTGTCCATCTCCAGATCCAACTTCCTGAGCTTATTAAGATAGTTTCCTAGTGGTAACTTGTTTTGGATCCCATGGAGAGTAAGACTCTGTAGTTTCTCCCAAGGCAGGGAGATATTATCCAAGCAACTTTGACTGTCCTCATCGAACTGTACTAGCAAGGATTCCAAATGCACAAGACATGAGATTGCAAAGAAGAACTTCTTGCAGTTATGCTTGTTGATGCCAGATACGCCGAGCTTACGCAATTGGGTCAGCTTCTTGATATCTTCTGCAATGGCCCTCCCTCCTGAAGCAACAACATTAACAACACCGAGCGTGTGCAGTGCGGACAGTTTACCAATCCATCTTGGCACCTTAACACCAACTAGGCTAGGACCTCTACGCAACTGTAGCAACCTTCTAGATGAGGCCTGTGGCGTTGATGTAGAGATCTTGGTGCTGGCACGGATATACTGAATCTTCTGTAGTTTGGTGATGCTTTCTGGCAGTGTGACAATGGAGGTGTGTCTCACATCCAATGTCTGGAGCTGACTGAGATCACCTAGTGAACTTGGCAGATGGAAGATCTCACTACATCCTCGTAAAGAGAGAAACTTCAGGCCACGCAGTACCTTTACTATCTTCTCAAGATCATCATCCTTAACACCCAATGCATCCTCCAAATCCAGCACCAGAAGCATCATCATACTTGTAGAGATGAAGAATGAGTCCCAATTTCCGAACACTGTTAGTGACCTCAGCCACGAGAAGTCTATGCTCTCAAACCCAATTCTATCTCTTTCCCAACTGCTTAATATGACAAGGTGCTGCCCTATGTCTTCGGTGGTGAGAATATCATTGGGCCCGAGTACAAATGCATGGTTATCCTCCTTTCTCCGTGATACAATGTACTCGTAGAAAAATCCATTGACCAGGCACGAAGCCAATCTTGTGTCATTGCATGCAGTGGCGACTAACCCTGGTTTCTGATGGATTATGCTCATACTAAGAAGGTCGGAGAAGAACTTCTCCCCTTTCCGCACCGCTGATTCTTCGCTGCTCTCTCTAGTGTAACCTTCTGCAATCCACCTCCATACTAGTCGCCTCCCCCGAATGTGGTAATCTCGAGGAAAAATTGATAGGTAGAAAATACATGCCTTGAGTGAAATGGAACAACTATTGAAGTATGAATGCATCCAATCAAATAGGCTACCCTGGCTTTCAAAATCCGTATTGGTCTCCAGGTGGTACATAAATTTATGATTCAATGAGTTTACAGTATCCATCAGTGTTACCGTCTCTGTGGCCAATAGGTCTGCTATACAAACTATCACTTCAGGAATACCTCCACACTTCAAAATAACTTCTTCTAGATCCTCATTTTGGTAATCATTTAAAGGTGTCCATGGATTCTTTCTGTGTACCTGTATTTCAAATAATTTAAGGTTAATGCCAATTACATACTGATGTTTTGGATGCAGACTTTATTGTGAGTGATCAAACACATATATATGGTAAACCTATAGGTTATTAGGTTTGCAAAAGTAAATAAAATTATCCGTCCATAGGTTTCTAACTTATGTTATAATTGTCCTTACTGCATCTATTGTAATGACAAATTTTGTGAAGGTCTTAAAAATAGTTCATATTTTACTAATTTCTCAAGATAATTTTCTACCTATTGTCAATATTCATAGATATACAACGTAGCACAACATACACACTAATTTTTTTATGAGTATTTGCACATAGAAGGAGAGATTTTTCCTCAATAGGATATTTATAGCTGCTTATTTAGTGAACAAAATAACAGTCATATTTTTTATTTTATTATAAATGGAAAGGACATGCTATATCATAGTTGAGTATTAATAATTGTATAGAAAACAATCTGACGTATATTTCAAATGAGTAGTTTCCAGGTTTCAGGCTAGCAAATATACTCATCATAATAACTGTTGATTGTGTGCTTCCATGACAGATTGCCATAATTAAAAAAATTCAACCTACAAAATAACTTTTTAAGTATATACTAGCAGAAGGGCTCGTGTGTTGCACCGGGATACAATATAACTCAAACGCTCTAGCTAACCACTTCTTCTCTGTACCACCACAAACGAAAGTGGCCATATATTTTCATGCTCCAAGCTCGTACACGGGTTAGTGCAGCGGCGCCGAGGAAGCGAACTGGCGGCGGACCCAACGGGGCTGCAGCAAGGTTTTCCGAGTGGCCATGGTCACGGGGTGCACCGGGGTCTCGGGCGAAGCCGGGCCGTGCCTCAAATAGAGATGGATGCAGGTGTTGCCTTCATTCATAGCCTCACCGACCACCGTGGAGTGTAATCCTTCTTCCCGCTTTGACGCCCTCTGTTGTTTAGAAATAAGATGTAAAGTTCGAAGTATAATCCAGGGTATATACATGGTCTAGTCGAAGCGGCGAAGCCCCATCTCTCCAACTAACACCCACACGTAGGCCCATTTATTTCCAGCTTCTACAAGGGCTTCTTGGAGAAACTACCCTCCCTCCACTTCTCCCAGAAGGTCATCTTCCAAATTCATTTAGACTTTTCCTATTGCAGTATTTTTAATCAATCATCCAGATCAATGCGGATAGTAGATGAGGTTAGACCGCTGTCATTCATCCATGCCTTTTTCCTCTCTGTACTCTTGGCGTCTCCAGTGGTTTTATCAAAAATCAATCTCAATGCTAACTAAGACTGTTGAACATCCGCAATCAGGGCCTTAAGCTGGAGTGACGTTTTTCCTTTTTTTCGTTATGCAACTGCTGAATCCACCATGAGAATAGAGAGCCGAATCCACCATGACCTGCACGGACCTGAAGTGAGCCCGACGGGGATCAACCAGGTTGTGTGCCTGCACACGAAGAGCAGACCCCCGAGGCTGACATAGCTGTGCCTGCACCCGGACCGAACCATCACGGTGTAAGGCCTCCAGTGGTACTCGTTGCTCCTTCCGTTCTGCGCATCGCATCCAACCCCTTCTTGGCATCGCCCAGCCAGCCGTTCTTGGCGTGCATGGAGACCAAGGAGTGCCAGACCGAGAGGGACGAGTCCAGCGAGAGCCGTGCCGAGGTGGCGAGAGTGGCGTGCACCCATAACCACATGCCCAGTTCGAGTGCCGTGCCACCGGCGCACGAACTCAGCGCGGCCGCGACGAGGAACTCGTCCGGGTCAACCCCCGCAACTACCATGTCGCGGTAGATTCATCTGATGGGCACGATCCCAACATGCATAAGGTCCCGACACCTGCTTGTTTTCTATTCTGAGCCGCTGATCGAGATTGAACGGCAAAGGAGGATCAAGGCGTCGGCGGCAGTGGGTCATGTCGTCGTCGGGGAAGACTGGTGTGCAGCAGTTCAGACGTGGTCGACGGTTACGATCCAATGGCCTTTGGAACTCGGGGAAGATACACTCGGGTAAGGATTGACACAGAGCGATCAAAGTAATGCTTGTAAGGTCCCGGCGCGGCCCTAGACAACGGTTGCTCGATTAGGGGCGCCGCAGCTCCGGCCTAATCCAGACGGCATTGCAGGCTTCGTTCCTCCGAGCAGGGATGGGTAGAGAAGGACCGAGGAGCTCTGTTGACGATGGAATTCTCGATATTCTGTGGCAAACGATCTCCGACGATAAATTATGCTCGAATTGATAGGAGTTGTTCTAGGTTTCCTCTGGTAATCGGGAGCAGAGGGGACAGTCCATATATAAAGGAAATCGAGTAGGAACAGTTTTGGTTCGATTCGAGTTCGGGCCAAACTGATCAGAGGAACCCGGAGAAACGTATACATGATGAACTCTCTTTCTCGCGCTGCAACAAAACTTACCATAGCGTCTTTGCGCGACGGACGACGGACCAAAAAAGGAGCGGACGACGGAAATTGCAACGGACCAAACCATGGAAACACTTCGTACTTTATTATTAGGTGGTAAAGAATTGATAGGAGTTGTTCTAGGTTTCCTCTGGTAATCGGGAGTAGAAGTCCATATATAAAGGAAATCGAGTAGGAACAGTTTTGGTTCGATTCGAGTTCGGGTCAAACTGATCAGAGGAACCCGGAGAAACGTATACATGATGAACTCTCTTTCTCGCGCTGCAACAAAACTTACCATAGCGTCTTTGCGCGACGGACGACGGACCAAAAAAGGAGCGGACGATGGAAATTGCAACGGACCAAACCATGGAAACACTTCGTACTTTATTATTAGGTAAAGACTAGGACATTTGCCTGTGCTTCGCTACGGGTGGATATTTTGTAGGTCATGAAAATATTCAATGTCAAAGTCAACAACCATATTATTTTGCCGCACTGCAACTCGCGGAGTTAGGACTCGGCCGTGGGAGGGCGTGCGTACTTACCGTTTCATTCATTTTGGGTGGCGTGGTATATAATTTCGATAAAAAAAACATGGTCAATAAAAAATGGACGAACAAGAAGCCTTTGCTCGTGCGTTGCAACGAGATAAACGTCCAAAGTAAGTTCTTGTAGGTAAAGCTGCAATCTGCGTGATGGCCTTACCCGAGACCTTGGTGAGTCGCCGCCCTTGCAGGGTTCTCCTATGTGTCCGAACAATGAGACCTAGCGCGGGAGCTACACGGAGTCAATCCCATATGGCCAGCGTCATGTAAATAAAATGACGAATACTCCAACTACATGCAAAGAAATGGTGCACACTGTAGCCGGCGTCATGTAAATCATTGCATTGCAGATTTTGTATCTAATTTAGTTCATAGCTAGTGTCCTTACTTGTAATTCAGAAAGGCTACTTAGCCATGTGAGGAAACTGCTAAGATACTTCTGGCCAGATACCACACCTATTTGGTGGACCAAACCATTAGTAGGATATGAGTTGAGCTCAGTCACTAAACCTTTTTACTCAATCGACTCTGTAACTTATAAAGTAGAAAAAGAGCAAAGAAGGCTCGTTTACCTGACCACAGGTTTTGTTGAGTCGGGTGTTTATATCAAGGACATATATCATAGTAGGCTAAATCTTAGACATCAAACTCTTAAACAGCTAGGGAACTGTTACTCATCCCCGCAAAAAAAAAAAAAAAAAGGAACTGTTACTCACCGATGTTGAAATATTGGGCCCATTTTTAGTGGCCCAAATTAGATTTCAGTTTTTCCTATAAATCTCAAAGCCCACATAGTGGCAGCCTTGTGAGTTTGAGCCCAAGTTGGTGGCAGCTCACTAGGGAGTGGCAAGAGGTGGGAAGTTTAGTCCCACATGGAAAGTTGGGAGGAAGTTAGACCACCTTATAAGGTGGGTTGTTCCACCACTAGTAAGTGAGTGAGAATAGGAGTGCTACACGCGCGCTCCTCCTCCTCCTCGCTCGCTCGACTCGACACGTCACGACGCGCCGCGCTCGTGGTGAGTGGATTGAGCCTCGAGCCGAGACTTTCCTTACTTTTTGCAGCTCAGGAAAACGAACAGAGTCCTAGACGGACGCGTCACAGTTAGTCGGTTCGGGTCGCTCCCGGATCGTGGGCTATCTGTAACCGACTCGAAACGTTCGTGCGACGTGGGCGTGGCCCACGTTGCCTAGGGTTTCCCGAGCCTATATAATCTCTTGCCCGGCTACCGCAGAAATAAAATCTAATACACGAGTTAGGGTTTTCCACCTCTCTCTGCTTGCGCCGCCATCGTAGCCTACTCCATCCCGCGCGCCGACGTGCATCGGCGAACGGGAGAGCAGGTCTCCGGAACCGCTCGTCCTTGCGATCCTGTACGGGAGAGGGCGAATTAGGTTTTTGGGAAGCGCTCGCGCGACCGCTCAAGCTCTTCATCACGGGTCGTCTTCCGTCCAAGTCGGGCGGTGCTGCCTACCGTCGTCTACAACGCCATCTACTTCGACCCGTTGTCCCCGTCGTCAACAACGTTGTCATCAACAACGTTATCGCCGCGACATCGTCCGCTACACCTCCACCGCCACCTCCACCGGATCGGTACGTGCGACATATCTCGATCCGTTTAGCGATGGATGTTGTACTATTTTCTATGCTACCTGTTCATGTTGATCACTACATCTAGTATGTTCGAGTTTCACATGTTAGTAGTTACTCGTCGTCATGCTTAATATTCTGGAATTAATCATGGAAATTGTGCCTAATTATCCAACAATCCAAAAACCTAATTGTCGGCAATTTCCGAGTTAACAATGGCTGGTTTTGTCGATGCACCGAGGCCGGATAAGTTTACCGGTGTGCACTTTAAGAGATGGCAGTATAAGGCCATGCTCGGCTCACTCATCCGAAAGTGTTCGAAGTTACCGATGGTTTACCCGAAGGAACTATATCCGACCAAGATCGAACAAGTTCAAGGAAAACAATAATCTCTTCGTCGGATGCGTTCTAAGTATTCTTGCCGATCGTCCGTGTGATGTGTACATGCACATAACGGATGGTAAAGAGCTCCGGGATGCACCGAATGCTAAGTTCGGTGCAACCGATGCGAGCGATGAACTCGTACATCATGGAGAGCTTCCATGACATCGGGATGGTCAACAACCGTTCAGTAGTCGAACAAGCTCATGAGATACAGGTGCATTGCGAAAGAGCTTGAACTCCTTAAGTGTGTCTTACCTGACAAATTTGTGGCTGGATGCATCATCGCTAAGTTGCCCCCTTCATGGAGGAACTTTGCCACAACTCTCAAACACAAGAGACAGGAGATATCGGTTGAAAATCCGATAGCGTCTCTTGATGTTGAGGAGAAAGCTCGGGCTAAGGATAATACCGAGAAAGGAGAGGGTCGGTCTAGCGCCAACATGGTGCGTAAGAAACCCTACAGAGCAAGAACAAAGGGAATAACAAGCCCTCCTTCAATAAGCCTATGAAGACTACAACCTTCAAGAAGAAGAAGATGATAAACAAAGCGGATCCGAGCTGCTTTACTCGTGGAGAGGCTGGCCACTTTTCTAAGGACCGTCCCGCAGAGGGCGGACCGCAAGAAAAAGGGGAGGCAAGTCAACACGGTGACCGCTAGCAATGCTGATGGGTACGGTAATCTCTTTACTCGTTCTTTCGGTATTTCAATCTCCATGTTGGTGGATTGATACAGGTGCTAATGTTCATGTGTGTGTCGACATATCCATGTTCACTTCTTACCGAGTCGCCGGGATTCTTCCGTCTTGATGGGGAATGGGTCACATGCTTACGTTCGTGGTGTTGGCACGGTAGATCCGAAGTTCACTTCGGGAAGATCGTGCGGTCGAGGAACGTGCAGCATGTCCCTACTATGAACAAGAATCTCGTTAGCGGCTCCCTTCTATGCGGAGATGGGTTTAAGGTTGTTTTAGAGTCGAATAAAGTAGTTGTTTCCAAGTTTGGACAATTTATTGGTAAAGGCTATGAGTGCGGAGGCTTGTTCCGCTTTTCGCTTTCGATTTCGATAATAAGTCCGTGAACCATATTTGTGGCAATATTAGTGATGATACCAGTGTTTGGCATTCTCGTTTATGTCACATTAATTTTGGTTTAATGTCTCGGCTATCCGAGTTTAAGTTTAATTCCGAATTTCACCATTGCCAAAGGTTCTAAGTGCCATAGTTGTGTGCAATCAAAGCAACCTCGGAAGCCTCACAAGGCGGCCGAGGAGAGAAACTTGGCACCTCTAGAACTCATACATTCTGATCTATGCGAGATGAATGGTGTGTTGACAAAAGGTGGAAAGAGATATTTCATGACATTGATTGATGATGCGACTAGATTCTGCTATGTTTATTTGTTGCGTACTAAAGATGAAGCTTTAGACTACTTTAAAATTTATAAAGCCGAAGTTGAAAATCAACTAGAGAGAAAGATCAAGCGTCTTAGGTCGGATCGTGGTGGCGAATATTTTCCTAAAGTCTTTGATGAATTCTGTGAGGAACATGGCATTATTCATGAGAGGACGCATCCCTATTCACCCCAATCAAACGGGGTTGCCGAGAGGAAAAACCGCACGCCGACCGACTTGGTGAATTCCATGTTAGCCACTGCTGGTTTATCAAAGGCATGGTGGGGGAGGCTTTGTCGACTACATGTCATGTCTCGAATAGAGTTCCTAACAAGAATAAAGATAAAACCCCTTACGAGGAGTGGACTGGGAGAAAACCATCACTTTCGTATTTGCGCACATGGGGATGTTTGGCGAAAGTCAATATTCCAATTACTAAGAAGCGCAAACTCGGACCAAAGACAGTGGATTGTATCTTTCTAGGTTATGCTCCGCGAGTGTAGGCTATAGATTTTTAGTAGTTCAATCGAAGTACTCGATATGCATGTTGATACTATTATGGAATCTCGTGATGCAACATTCTTTGAGAATATGTTTCCTATGAAAGATATGCATAGCATTGCTAGAATTTCTACTCGAGATAGTCCCTCGAATCTAGTACATCTAATGAGTATTTTGAACAATCACATGAGATTGTTATTGAGAAGGATGACAATGAAGCTCCTAAACGGAGCAAGAGACGGAGGATTGAAAAATCCTTTGGTGATGATTTCATTGTGTACCTTGTGGATGATACTCCCACGTCCATTGCAAAGGCATATGCATCTCCAGATGCGGATGACTGGAAAGAAGCTCGTCCATAATGAGATGGACTCGATTCTTTCTAATGGAACTTGGGAGTTGTCGAACGACCCCACGGATGCAAGCCTCGTAGGCCGCAAATGGGTGTTCAAGAAGAAGCTAAGACTCGATGGTACTATTGAAAAGTACAAGGCGCGGCTTGTAGCGAAAGGCTACACACGAGAGAAGGCGAAGATTACTTCGACACCTATTCACCTGTCGCTAGACTTACCACCATTCGAGTACTACTATCCATGGCTGCCTCCTATGGTCTTATCGTTCATCAAATGGACGTAAAGACAGACTTTCCTTAATGGAGAGTTGGAAGAGGAAATCTATATGGATCAGCTTCGATGGGTTTGTAGTAAAAGGTGCGGAGAGAAAGGTGTGCAAGTTGCTTGAAATCTTTATATGGCACCGAAACAAGCACCTAAGCAATGGCATGAGAAGTTTGACGGAACTTTGACTTCGTAGGCTTTGTTGTCAATGAGGCCGATAAGTGCGTTTACTATCGCCATGGTGGGGGCGAAGGTGTTATACTATGTTTGTATGTGGATGATATTCGATCTTTGGTACAAACATGAAAGTAATACACGAGGTCAAGTCTTTCTTGTCAAAGAGCTTTGATATGAAAGATGCGGGAGAAGCCGATGTGATTCCGAACATCAAGCCGATTAAGAACGAGAGTGGGATTACTTTAACGCAATCCCATTATGTTGAGAAGATCTTGAGCCGGTTCGGCTATATTGATAGCAAGCCTTCTTCAACACCTTATGATCCCGAGCGTGACACTACGCAAGAACCGGAGGATTGCCATAGATCAATTGAGATATTCTCGGATCGTTGGCTCACTCATGTACTTAGCGAGCGCGACTAGACCCGACATCTCTTTTGCTTGTTAGCAAGTTGAGTAGGTTCATGTCAAACCCGGTACCGATCATTGGCATGCACTTGATAGGGTCATGCGCTACCTATGTGGTACAATGAGTTATGGGATTCACTATTCGGGGCACCCAGTCGTGCTTGAAGGATATAGTGATTCGAATTGGATCTCGGATGTAGCCGATCCGTACGCCACAAGTGGGTATGTATTTACCTTTGGAGGTGGCGCGAGTATCATGGAGATCTTGCAAGCAAACCATATTGACGAGGTCAACTATGGAAGCAGAACTTATCGCTTTAGACACAACCACCGTTGAATCGGAATGGTTGCGTGAGCTCTTGATGGACTTGCTCGTGGTTGAAAAACTCGTTCCGGCAATCCTTTTGAATTGTGACAATCAAGCCGTAATTGTCAAAGTGAACAATTCTAAGGATAACGCGAAGTCATCAAGACACGTCAAGAGACGTTTGAAGTCCGTCAGAGAAATTGCGAAACTCCGGAGTAATAAGCTGTTACATATATTCAAACGGACAAAAACACATGCGATCCCTTTACAAAGGGACTATCACGTAATGTGATAGAAAGTGCATCGAGGGAGATGGGTTTGAGACCCGTTGATGTTACGCCATAGTGGTAACCCAACCTTTGTGATCGGAGATCCCGTGAATTAGGACTCGGGAAGAACAAACTAGTGGTTTAATTGAGGAGAGTATTATGTAACCCTCTCTATGTGAAGATGCACAACTCTCGATTCGTTGTAAGGCGGGTTGGCAACAAGCTTTAATGTGTTTATGTTGGCTATTTTAGCAAAGATGTCTGTCCTACAGAGCATTCTTGAAATAACACACCTATATGAGTCCGATTGTTAAACGTCGCAATCTATGAGATTTGGGTGATCTCTAGTAAACTCATGAAGAGACCACGAAGTATGACGCATATGCTTCACCCGCGGGGTAGGCTACCGGCGGCCATGTACTCGGTCATGACTTTGAGTGAAACCCCGTTCACGCAAAACTTGCAATTCAAGGCTTAGTCCATTGTTCAAGTGTGAATGGATGTAGCTTAAGGTTCTAGGCGGAAGTTCAACTTAACGAGTCTCCACTGAAACACCGGTATATAAACAAGCAGCGAGTATTGGTAAATCTCTAAATGGGGATTTGAGATCCGGTGGGGATTGTTGAAATATTGGGCCCATTTTTAGTGGCCCAAATTAGATTTCAGTTTTTCCTATAAATCTCAAAGCCCACATAGTGGCGACCTTGTGAGTTTGAGCCCAAGTTGGTGGCAGCTCACTAGGGAGTGGCAAGAGGTGGGAAGTTTAGTCCCACATGGAAAGTTGGGAGGAAGTTAGACCACCTTATAAGGTGGGTTGTTCCACCACTAGTAAGTGAGTGAGAATAGGAGTGCTACACGCGCGCTCCTCCTCCTCCTCGCTCGCTCGACTCGACACGACACGTCACGACGCGCCGCGCTCGTGGTGAGTGGATTGAGCCTCGAGCCGAGACTTTCCTTACTTTTTGCAGCTCAGGAAAACGAACAGAGTCCTAGACGGACGCGTCACAGTTAGTCGGTTCGGGTCGCTCCCGGATCGTGGGCTATCCGTAACCGACTCGAAACGTTCGTGCGACGTGGGCGTGGCCCACGTTGCCTAGGGTTTCCCGAGCCTATATAATCTCTTGCCCGGCTACCGCGAAATAAAATCTAATACACGAGTTAGGGTTTTCCACCTCTCTCGCTTGCGCCGCCATCGTAGCCTACTCCATCCCGCGCGCCGACGTGCATCGGCGAACGGGAGAGCAGGTCTCCGGAACCGCTCGTCCTTGCGATCCTGTACGGGAGAGGGCGAATTAGGTTTTTGGGAAGCGCTCTGCGCGACTGCTCAAGCTCTTCATCACGGGTCGTCTTCCGTCCAAGTCGGGCGGTGCTGCCTACCGTCGTCTACAACGCCATCTACTTCGACCCGTTGTCCCCGTCGTCAACAACGTTGTCATCAACAACGTTACTGCTGCGACATCGTCTGCTACACCTCCACCGCCACCTCCACCAGATCGGTACGTGCGACATATCTCGATCTGTTTAGCGATGGATGTTGTACTATTTTCTATGCTACTGTTCATGTTGATCACTACATCTAGTATGTTCGAGTTTCACATGTTAGTAGTTACTGTCGTCATGCTTAATATTCTGGAATTAATCATGGAAATTGTGCCTAATTATCCAACAATGAGACAATGGTGATTGGAAAAAATATATGTCGTCCATGTTCTCGTTATTGTTCAAGCGATCAGACCTGGTTTCACTGCTTATTACCGAGGGTATCCTTGAATCGATCTGGATGCAACGGCTCTGAACTGCGGCTCCCTCGCGGGCCAGATGCGAGGCAATCGCTTAAGACAGCATACCCAGAACAGTCGCCCATTGTAGTCGAACCGCATGGCACTGAGCGTAGACCACCATCTAGCCATGGGAAACAGAGCCGCCCATGCCCATCGACCAGACGCCGTGCTACAGCGTCTCTAAGCTCGCTCCGCCAGATAAATCTTCTGTACACTAGTGGAAAATGGTGCTTTTGCACCGGTTGGTAAGAGCCATATGCACCGGATGCCCAACCGGTGCAAAGCATCCGGTGCAAAAGGCCCCTCTTTTGCACCGGTTCAGTTGCGAACCGGTGCTAAAGGGACACCACGTGGCGGCTGTCGGGCGCCCGAGCGAGAGGACCTTCAGCACCGGTTACGAACCGGTGCTAAAGGGTTTGCCGCGGCAGGAAAATGTCCCAAAACACTGCCGCGGTAGAACCCCTCTACCGAAAAATTGTTTTCGAATTATTTTTCACTCCCTCTTTTTTCCTTTTTTTCAGAATTTCTATTATTTTAGTTATTTCACAAGTTTAGTCTCTAACTACCCTTATCTCTAGTCTAATTACTTACTCGTGCTTAGACTTCCCGCTCGATCACCCATCCTCCCACTACTCTAGCACTAGCACGCTTAACTTTCAAGTTCCTTTCCATCCCGTATCGAAGTGCTTCGCGCGCATGTATGTGATAGTAGTATCATATCAATCCTATTAACATATCGGTCGATGTCATATTTCTTTATTGTTCGAATTTCAAATAATTCTTTTAATAAACAAAAGTAATGATATAATAATAATCTTGAATAAATAAATAAACATTAACTTTATAATTTGTATTATTTTTAATTATTTTCAATTTTTTAAATTCTTTTGCCAAACCTAAAACCTGAAAATTTGAAAAACTTATAATTTGCAGAGTGTAATCTTTATGCAGGATGCAATTATTAATTTTAATTTTGAAAACTAAAAAAATATATAAAATCCAAAATTTCTAGAAAAAACTAAAATCTTCCTGCTTTCATATTTTAATTTGGAATTTTGAGAATCTAAAAATTGGCTAACCGGGTAAACCCCGGTGAATTCGAATGTAACTTTTTCCCACGATGATTTTGATATATTATACGTTTTTTTCGACGTCGTATACAACTAAAAATGCGGTTTTACCATTCTTCAAACTTTTTTTGAAAAAAAAAATTGAAATTGAAATTTGTTACTTTTCCCTAATAGTAAGTTGTGTAACGTACAGGAATCTCAAAAGATTTTATTTTTAAAATTTTCTATCATTTTCTTTTCTATTTTACAGTCCACGGGGGGGGGGGGGGGTTGGGGTGGAGGTGCGTGGGGAGCAGAAAAAGGATTCGCGGCTGACGCCAACCCTTTAGCACCGGTTTGTGTTACGAACCGGTGCTAAAGGTCCCGCACGAACCGGTGCTAATGCCCCCTGGATGTCCAGACCGCACGAACCAGTGCTAATGACCCCTTTAGCATCGGTTCGTGCCAAATCCGGTGCAAAAGCTCTTTGGAGGACAGGATAAAAGCCCTTGTTTCTACTAGTGGTAGTAGTCTCCGATCTCAATCACCCTGCTTCCTCTCCACTACCAACCGCCATCGATGAGCTCAGAAGGTATTAGAGATAGAGTTAGACTCGGTTCATATTATGAACCGTACTCAATACAAACACCCTGTAAACCTTCTATATATAATGAGATACTTGTGGCTCGGTGATTCAACCGAGTAGACCTATTCAATCTACCTGTTCTACGTTTTACATGGTATCAGGCCGGCTTCTTCGCCGCCTCCACTGATCTCTGATCGAAGCCGAAGATCGATTTGTCCCCGTCGCCCGCTCCTTCATCGCTGCCATGGCGTCCTCCTCCGCTCTTCCTCAGTACCATCTGGGCGCCCCACCCTCCGACAAACTCACCCGCAACAACTATCCAGGATGGCATGCACAAGTTCTTCCGCCAATCCGTGGCGCTCGCCTCGTCGGTCTGCTCAACGGAACCGATGCCGAGCCGCCCGAAACAATTGAGTCAAAACCAGCTGACACGGCCGCCGACAAGCCGGCGGAAAAAGTCCCCAACCCGCCTATGACGACTGGATCGCCCGCGACCAGATTGTCCTCGGGTACCTCCTCCAATCCCTCTCCTCTGAAGTTCTTCCATATGTTCAGAGGATCGAGCACGCCGCCGGAGTCTGGCAGGCCATCGAGGAGATGTTCGCCTCTCAAAGCGAGTCCAAGATCACGAATCTGAGGATCGCCCTGGCGAATACGAAGAAGAACAATGATTCTACTGCGACGTTCCTCACCAAGATGTAGGTGATCGTTGATGAGCTTGCTTCTGCAGGCTGTCCGGTGCCCACACGCGAGCATGTCTCTTTCATCCTCGCCGGCGTTGGATCTAGTTACAATTCCCTGGTTGCCGCTCTCGGCGTTTTCACGACTCCGATCTCCCTGCCACAGCTCTATGCCCAGCTCCAAGCCTACGATGAGCGTCAAGCCATGCTCACCGGTCCAACGGAGATGACCTTCGAGACCAGCGCCAACGTCGCATCTCGCCAACAGCGGCGATGACGGGCAACAACGGACTAGCCGCAACCGCGGTGACCGCGGTGATCGTCGTCCCGAGCGTCGTGATGACGAGACGCGCCTACAACAACTATCCCGATGATCGTTCCCGGCAGGCCGGGCGTGGCAATGGTCGTTCCCAAGGGGAGGCCGTGGCCGTGGCCGTGGTCGCCGTCGTACCACGCCATGGGTAGATGTGACATGCCAAATCCGTGGACGTGATGGTCACCCCGCCAAGGATTGCTAGTACCGCTGGATCGAAGCCGATGATGACTCGTTTGAAGGCAAAGGAGCTCATGCATATGGCATTAACACAAGCTGGTACTCCGACACCGGTGCAACTCATCACATCACAAGCGAGCTCAACACTTTAACCGTTCGAGACAACTATCAAGGCTCTGACAAGGTCAACCCTGCAAACGGGCAAGGTATGAAAATTTCCCATGTTGGTCATTCTATTGTTCATCATCCTGCTCGAAATTTCCATATTCGCAACATTCTTCATGTTCCCTCCGCCTCTAAAAATTTGCTCTCCGTACATCGTTTCACTCTCGATAATGGTGTCTATATAGAATTTCATCCGTTTTTCTTTTTGATCAAGGATCGAGTCACACAAGCGGTTCTTCGAGAGGCGGATGTGTTGGCGGATCGTATCCCTTCATCTCATCTTTGGTGTCTCCCCAAGATTCCAAGCATGCCTTCATCGTCGTCAAGCCCTCACAAGACAAGTGGCATAGTCGTCTAGGTCATCCATCTCTAGTTATTGTTAAACAAGTTGTTAGCAAAAATAATCTTCCTTGTAGTAGTTAGTCTTCCTTAGAGTCTATTTATGATTCTTGTCAGCAAGCTAAAAGTCATCAATTACCTTACCCTATTTCCACCTGTGTATCTTCAGCACCTTTACAATTAGTGTTTACTGATGTATGGGGTCCTGCACCTACTTCTGTTGGTCGCCATAACTATTATATAAGTTTTATTGATGATTATAGTAAATTCACCTGGATCTATTTACTCAAAAAGAAGTCTGATGCGTTTGATGCCTTTGTCAATTTTCATAAACTTGTTGAAAGGAAACTTGATCGAAAAATCATGACTGTGCAGTCCGACTGGGGGGAGAGTATGTTAAGCTCAATTCTCTCTTTCAGTATCTTAGATATAGTGTACGAATATACTCAAACCAATAAAGTATGTTATATACTTCCGTATGGTATATATGAGACGTGGGTGTAGTTACACCCAGGAGTAGGAAGTATATATATATATATATATATATATATATATATATATATATATATATATATATATATATATATATATATATATATATATATATATATATATGGGAAATAGCCACCTACCATGGGGCATAGCTACGCGTAGCCATCCGACCATTGGATCTGCCCAATAGAAAGTTTCCACCCTTCATCCAACTTGACGTCGTTAGCAGAACATTTTTCCTCTCCACCTGAACCCACGCTCCCTCTAATAAAATACTCCCTCCGATCCGGAAAAAGTGTCCAACCGGTAGTACGAGTACATTTTATGATTAAGCCCTTCAAAAATCTAAAAAAAACAATCTCTCACGATCTAATTAAGCATCAGCTTCCTCTGTATTCATGGCCACTCGTCTCCGCATCTGGCAAGATCAATCTGCTCCAGCTACTCTCCGCACTCGCTCTCCTGGACGGTCTGGCCGGATCAATTCCAGCTTATCTCCACTCTAGTTCGTCTCCATGCTCGCTCACCTTCGTATTCTGGCCAGATCGATCCACTCCAGACCGCCTCTGGCCGGCGGATCTGGCGTGTCTGGTCTCGCAGCAACCGCATCCAGCGTCACCGACGCTGGATCCGGTGATTCTTCGCCGGCTTGGACCGAAGGGTCAGTCTTTTTCCGAGTGGACCTCGCCGAGCCGACGGAATGATGAGGGGAGAAGAGAGAGAGAGCGAGCAGAACAAAGCGGATGGGGGTTGAGACGATAGGAGAAGCGGGAGTGCAGGTTGACGGAAAAACAAACGTGAGGTTCTTTTTGCAAAATGATCTGTCCGACATTTTTTTCGGACCGGAGGGAGTAAGAAAAAATGGCAACACGATCCCCACCACCACTCTCCTCTTTCCCTCCCCAACCACAACCTCCACCGTTGGCCCTGGCCCAGCATTGGGCGAGCGCCCCTTGCCGCCGGCCGCCGGCCGCCGTCAGCCCCCACCTGGAATTCCACCGTCATGGTCGGCCCCGCGATCTAGTCCGCCCCAATCTCCCGTCACCGACCGGTCACCGTGCAGGCCTTGTTTACTTCTCTTGTATTTTTCTTCCCAATGGGTATGGGGATGTGAGGGGATTTGGTGTTCACCCAATCCCCTCAAATACCCCTCCCAAAAATACACTAGTATGATGAAGAGTATTTGATTTAGGCAAAAAATGTGGGGATGGGAGGGGATGGGAGGGGATATCTCGGGATTATGGCGTTCAAAACCGGAGAAGTAAACGGACTAGTGGGATGTTCCGGGATACGAAATAATCCCCTCCCATCCCCATAAATACTCTAGAAGTAAATAAGGCCGCAGCGCGGCCCCATCCCCGTCTGCTTCCTCCCTGGCGGCACCGCGGCAGGTCGCATCGCAGCTTTGCCTCCTTCCCCCGCGGCCGGGTTCCACGACGTCAAGGCAGATCGGGCAACCTCCGCGCGAAAAAGGTGAGCAGGACAGAGTGTGCCTGGCGCTGATCCGTCCTCCCTTCACCTCCTGGGCTCGCGTGGGATCCCGAGCGGTGAGCGGAAGACGACAAGCTCGTTGCTAGCTCCCGGCGGCGGAGGAAGATGGGGCCAGCACGTGGAGGCCTTGGGCTCCGGGCGTCGGCGGAGGATGGTGCCGGCGCATGGAGGCCGTAGGCTCCGGGCGACAGAGGAGGATGTTTCCGGCGGGGAGGCCTTAGAATCTGCGCAGCAGTGGAGTATTGTGCTGGCACAGGTAGGCCTTGGGCTTCAGGGCGCGATGAGGGAGCCGGGCGTCGATGTTGAGTTTTGGCTGCTGCTTCATCAGCTGTAGCGCCGGCATTTTCTTGCTCGCAGCGATTCGAGCGGTGGCTATCTCGTTGGTGAAGTGGTCGCTGCTCTGGGGGCACGAGGTGGCCGATGCAGGGAGGATCTGCACTGCTAACTTTTTCCAATCTGCGTCTGTACATTTTTTTTTTTTCGTTTTGGATTTGCTCTTCAAATGTGCGTGCGTGGGTGCGTGCGTGGCTTCCCAGTTATACTGAATTAGAGCATCTCCAACAGGCGCGCTATATAGGCCGCGCGGCATAAAAACGTCCGATATAGCGCGCGCGGGACAGAATCAGGCGCTCCAGCAGGCGCGGTAAACGGCGCGGTGCTGTAAAATTTTTAGGGCGCGCGGCGTTTTGCACAATCCGGAGCGGCATATCCGGCGCGTCGGCTACGGCGCGCGGCATCGCTCGTCCAACCGCGAAAAATCCCCCGCGCCGAAACTTCCTCCCCCGCGTCGCCGCCCCGAGCCCAATCCGTCGTCTCCGCGCGCCGCCGGCGATCCCGACGATGGACGACCCCTCCGGCAACCCGCCGACCCCTCCCTACTCGTCACACCCTCCGCCGCCGCCGCCACTTCCGCCGCGCCGGCGCCAAACCCCTAGCGGCGGCGCCGACGCCGGGAACCCAACGAGCCGGCGCGCGCGGCGTCGTTCGTCCCGCCGCGCGGGGCACTACACGCAGGCGCTGCCGCGGCGCGGATGGCCGCGCAGGGCACCGGCAACGCGCGGCCCGCGCCGAGGAGGGGAAGGCGCCGTCAACGAAACGGCCTCACGTCGGCCCCGCCGCCGTCGCGCCACCGAAGAAAGCGAAGGCGCCCGTCCCCGCCGACGGCCTCCTCCTCCGGCGCCGAACCGGGCGCCTTCTCCTCCTCCTCCTCCGCCGGCCCGGCCCGACGCCTCCGTCCGACAACCGCGCGGGCGCACATATGGTGGATGGTGAAATGCCCGAGAGGTAAAAAACACTTCTTTTTTGTCGAATTGTGGTTTAGATGCATACCTAGCCGATGGTAATGAATTTCATTGCAATGTAGAGTGGATGATGCGGCATTCATGGAGACAATGAATGTTGGATCCTCGTTCTTGCATGACGATGAAGCCGCCTATGGGGAGGAGGAATATGAGGATGTAGATGAGGAAGGAGAAGGGTTGATTGAACCTCGCCCTCCCGGCCGGGCCGCCAACTACACCATAGCGGAGGACAAGTTGCTTTGCAAGACGTGGTTGACAATTGGAATGGATCCAACAACCGGTACCGATCAAACAAGAGAAACATATTGGATGAGGATGACGGAGTACTTCAATACAAACACAAGTGGGATCGAGCGAACCATGCGCTCACTTCGGTCCCGTTGGTCCGGTATCAACACCGATTGCCAAAAATGGGCGGGCGTGCAAGCCAACATCGATGTTCTCAATCCGAGTGGCACTAATGAGAATGATAGGGTAAGTGACTCTACTATGTTCACCATATGGCTCATATGAGAAGAATACGGTTGTACTTCATATGGCTCATCTATTTTCTTTTGCGCATATGTGTAGAACTCCATGGCTCAAGGATTGTTTAGGGATGTGGGAAAGAAGAACAAGAAAGGCAACAAGATTCTTGGCAAGCCATTCACCTTGCATCATTGCTATGAAGTGCTAGGGAATGAAGAGAAGTGGAAGACGCGCGGCAAGTTGGATGCGGCAACTATGGCGGCCAATGCTACCGGTGATGCAACAATCATCGATGATGATTCAAGTGATGAAGGGAAGAAGAGAAGCTCCACTCCTCACTCCATCAACAATGGGCGGAGGAATGTGCCCGTAGGAAGACCGCCAAGGAAATGAAGGGAAGGAAGGCCGGAGATGATGACATTGCCATGGCTATGGAGAGGATTGCAAATGCAAGGTTGCAAGCAAATGAAGATAGAAAGATGCAACGAAACTTGGAGAAAGAGGCTATGGATGCTATTGAAGCTAGGAGAGCCGCTTTGGAGGAGAGGATTGCCGCCAACGAGGAGAGGAAGTTGGCTTTGGAGGAGAAGAGGCAAGCCACCGAGGAGCATGCACGCCTAGCGGAGGAGGAGAGGAAGCTTTTCTTGATGGATACTTCCCATATGGATGAGAGGCAAAAGGAGTACGTCAACCTTCTTCGCGATGAAGTGTTGGCCAAAAGAGATTGTTGCTAGCCAACATGAACACTTCCACCACCGGCATGTTTGGAGGAGGCATGTTTGGAGGAGGCATGGGAGGCATGGGCGGCATGGGAAGCATGCCCATGCCCACCATGGGAGGCATGGGCGGCATGGGAAGCATGCCCATGCCCTCCATGGGAGGCATGGCCGGCATGGGAAGCATGCCCATGCCCTCCATGGGAGGTATGGCCGGCATGGGAGGCTATGGAGGCATGGCCGGCATGGGAGGATCAAGCTATGGAGGAGTGTTTGGAGGGACCATGGGAGGCTCCGTGAGTGGTGTGTACGGGAGTATGGGAGCACCACCGGGAGGCTTCGTGTCTTCCATGAATGCTACTATTCCTCCTTCAACCCAAGATGACGAGGACGAAGAAGAAGGTGTTGACTTGGAAAATGCGGAAGTGTGATATGCATTTGTGATATGCATTGTTTCACTTTGTCCATTTGAACCATATGTCGTGTGTCATTGTTGAACTACGTCATTTTGTGTGTCCTTGTTGAACTATGTGATGTTGTTGCACTTTGTGTCATTTATTTCATGAATTGTGTCATTTCTTTCATGAATTGTGAATGCAAAATAGACTAGAAATCTGTTTTCCGCGCCGCGCGCGCTGTATTTTGCAGCGCCCGGCGGAGGACCATTTTTCCTGCGCGCGCACGCGCTGTATTTTGCCGCGCCCGGCGGAGGAAAAAACGGCACAGCGCGCCATATCTGTTTACCGCGCGCGGATTCTTGGTTTTAGCGCGCCGCGATATAGCGCGCCTGTTGGAGATGCTCTTAGGTATATTTGGTTACCGCGCGGTAACTGGGTTTCCTGACCCCCTGTGTAAAGCCCCATTACCGAGGAAAAATTGCAGGAATTATTTGAGAATTTTGAATTTTCAATTTAAACACTGATATGTAGAAAAATAGGGTGCTTCCTTTTTTACGTGCACATTGGAGATACTTGGTACAGTTGTAGTGATGTGAGCCTGCATGCTCTAGGTCCACGGTTTGATTCCTATGTTAAAACATTTTTGTTTGATTTTTGAGATGTTAAATTAAGTATAATGAACAAAATGATGGCACAGAGACAAGGGGTCGAATTTTAGACCTTACAAATAGAGGACACTGCACTCAAGATGTACCATTGCAATAGCATCGGTTTGTGTACAAGAAGAGTTGAAAGCCTTACTACGTCGATTTTTTATTTTATTTTTGTGATGGTAAATTAAAAATAATAAAAACAATGCCCAGAGACAAGGGGTCGAATTTCAGACCTTAGAAATAGAGGACATTGCACTGAGGAGGTACCACTACAATAGCATCGGTTAGTTTACAAAAAACGTTGAAAGCCTTAGTAATATAGTTTGGAAATCTTGTTTGAAAAATTCCGGTCAGTAAATGGTTTGGTTTTCTCGTAACCGCTGGAAAAAAGTACCAACCCCCCTGAAGAATTTTTTTCATTCGGAAAACCTATTTAAGGGGCGACAAAGGAAAATATGCATGAAGTGTTAAGTTTGCAAGAACATGCATGCAATAAGAGTAACTAGATAGTGTATATCTCTAAAAAAAATAAGTTTGATAATATAGCTTGCAAGAAAATATACCTCTTTTCTTAAGAGATCCATGGCCGCAGCATCTTCTAGTCCTTTGACATTGAAGACTTGCTTTTCGCTGTTATTGCAATATGCGGCGACACCGGCTTTAGTTGTAATGACAATGATAACACTTGCAGAATGTCTAGGTAAAAAAGTAGCCTGTATTAAGTCCCATTCTTCTCTAGACTGGAGATCATCAATGACAATGAGACATTGGTATTGGCTCAGAAGCTCACGACACGCTTCAATGGGATCACTTTCTGAATGATGCTGAATTAAGCTTCGTGAGAAATCCCATAAATTGAGTGGATGCGATACGTCCACCCATCTGTACTTGTTAAATTGATTGCTGTTAAGCATGCTGTCATAGTATACGGTTCTAACAAGAGCTGATTTCCCAATGCCAGCTATCCCCCAAACGGATATAACTTGGGAGTTGCTGAAACGTGCCCCAGCTTTATAGCTGCGAAGTGCATTCATTTCTCGCTCGCGTCCAACAAGGGGATGATTTGTCATCCAGTCATCAAGCTCTTCCTTATTGAGGTAGTATTGAGAACCCTGCATGTGGGAGAGGTATTAATTAATCTTGCATAAAGTCTAGATACAAACGCCAGCTATCCCCAAACAGAGCTGATTTCCCGATGTCAGCTATCCCCCGAACGATACAACTTACGAATTGCTGAAACATGTTTCATCTACATGACTCTGAATTTAAATCATTTGTGAGTTGCCAACCTTTCAATACCACGAAAAATCGTTTCGAAAATTGTATTTTGCCTGAAGAACCAAGGAAATTTTATTGCAAATCGTAAGAATAAACAGTATTTTCCATGATGAATTATAACATTGTTGCTAGTGGTTAATATGATTCTGCTTTCAATTATTTATAAAGAGCAAATTCCACTTTTTACCTTGTAGTTGTGCATTTGTGACCCATATTACCCATTTAGTAAAACTTTTATCAAAATATCCTATTTAGGAGATTTTAAACACGGTTTAGACCCAATTTATCATTTTACTTGTTATTGTTAGATAGAATATGTATGGTACGTCGATGTGAAGCGATAAAATATGTAAATATAGAAGGGCCTCATGGACGATTTATGCCCAAACTTGTTTCATATGTTCCCTTCATCACTAACGTTTTTATATTTTTTTGACCCTGATCGTCACCTTACACCTTTCGCAATGGATACAAACCAAAAAAAATAAGGGTAGAAAGCCTTTAAAATGGGCAATCTACACAAATTTTCACTCAGCGGGGTAATTAGTGTCACAAATGCAAAACTACAGGGGTAAAAAGTGGAATTTAATCTTATTTAAAAGATGTCTGACCCTCTAAATACATATAGAAGTGTAAAACGGTCACCACCTGGCAGATTTTTTTCCTTGACTAGACGTTGTTAGATAGGTGATGAGATCTCTCCAGCAATGAATTTATACGCGCTAGATAACACCATATTTAATTTGTTCCCTGTAAGATAGCACTCAGTTCTCATAGCCAGAAAGCTCACCTGTAATATACCTCCCCGCCCTTGTACTTCTTTGTCAAAGACAACATCCAAGTTCACCTTGTCGACAACATTGCCTATGTCTAACATTGCTGCAGTTATATCCTCATCTGTAGATTCATAATTCACTTTGGTGCTCCGCACGATGAACTCATTGGCAGGCTCTGGCGCCTTGTCCTGTGGTTGCAGTGTTATGTCAACACTGCACAAAGAACGTGGCGAAATAATGCCTTGATGCGGTTCTGTGCAGTACGGCAGGGGGCTCAATTTTTTTACTTCGAAGGCAATGTAAGAAGCCGTTTCATTGGTAAGCTGTAGTGAGCATGACATCTCTTTGTTACGCTCAAAAGGAAAATGTAGCTCCAATGGCTCGATCCCAAGCATATCATCCTCCGAGTAAGGGGTTATCTGTGAGAAAAAAGCAAAATAAATTACTATGAAGATATATATACTCCTCGCCTACCGTTTCATAAGGCTGCTCATAGTGGGAGTAACATAGGTAGTAACATCACACACCCCAAAGCATTTTGGTGACATGTCATGTCAATAAATGAAGAAAGAGAGTGAGGTGGTAACTAGCTATGTTACCATAACATCACACTTCTCAAGACAAGATGAGTCTACAATCTAATAAATATGGCATGCATGACACCACATATATGTAACTACCCACTATGAAGGTAGTAACATAGGGTAGTAACATACACCATGTTACTACTCTATGTTACTCCCCACTATGACTAGTCTAATGTGTACTTTGACTAACCCAAATAGATAAATGTTAGAGGAGTTGATAAAATATAATGAATTAATGCTGCTCCTTCCAATCAAGTGTTTTCAGAAGACGCGATATGGTACTTTGCATCTATTGGCTATCCGTAATGATAATAACGAAGGCAAACTGAATAAACTAGTATGCGGTTTTTTTCTTGGTAGCTTTCAATTACCTGAGGGGGCCGGAATATTCGGTTTCCAAGGAATATCGGAAATCTCGGTATTTTACCATCCGAGTTTATTTTACACGAATTTTGAATTTGAAAATTTAAATGAAAAACTGAATAAAAGAGCTGTTCTACCAAAGTTCTAACCCTTGTAGTTCCTAGCGCAGTAGTTAACGCTGCTAAATTTACCCTCACTGTTAGCGTATTTGAAATCCCTGTGCTTGCATTTTTTCAATAAATTAATTAGCCGCCAATAGAGATGAAAGTCGGAATAATCACCAGTATTTGATACCACGGCCTTCACCGCCTAGATGTGAGAGGCTTACCATCACGCCATGACTTACTTAGCGTTACATATAGAATATGGACGGGTAAATCTCGGCCGAGATTAAAAACCCAATGCAATGTCCATATTCCAAAAAGAGAAAATCTCCGATTTAGTCTATAAAGTTGTTCTAAATGTGCATTTTAATCACGAATTTGCAAATCATGAATTATGGGTCACGAAGTTGCCCCGCGCGAGGGTTTTGGTCACTCTGTCACGGTGGCCGTTAGTTTGGGCTGACGTGGTCAATTTTTTTTAATTGCCCCCTAAAATTTGTTTTTTCTAATTTTTAGTCTCCGGTTTTGTAACATTCCAAATTTCAAAATTCAAAAGCATCATGCTTTCTTTCCATTCACGCACCTTGGAAAAGTCAAATAAAATAAACAAAACCTAAAAACCTAAAAATTCATTTGGCAAAATATTGCCAAAATAACCTATATGCCAAAGTGCATACAAATATTATTTTGCTATTTTACCAATGAGTTTTAAATAGGCCCCTTATTATCCTAAAACACTATTTGGTTTTTACAAATTTTTAGAAAGTGGTTTGAATCCATTTGGAGGCTTAAAACTAAAGTTATAAAAGATAACAGAAAAAGAAAAGAAAAAGAAAACAAACAAAGAAAAGAGGAAAGGAATGGACCAACTGGGCCGACCCAGCAGACCGACGGCCCAGCTGAAAGAGCAAGATCTCTCCATAGCGTTTTGTGCGTTTGTTAACAACACTCGAATGTATTTCACCGTGTGCATAGTTGTTTTGAAAGATTTGCAGGTGCACGGTGTACTCGCTGAACATCTCAAGATCGGAAGACTCAAAGGGTAGTTGATAGGTTTTCTGGTTTTGTGTGTGTGTCGCGAGGCGACATGGTTGGAGAGGAAAAGAGAAAAATATTCTTTCAGCATGCCCGGTAGTACCGGTACTAAAAGCGGCAGTACCGCTATCGCCCTTGGTACCGGTCACAGTATTGCTGTTGTCATCGCACGAAGGGAAAACACTTGAAGTAGGCATGTCGGTACCTTGACCGGTAGTAATGCTCTAAGCGGTACTTCCGCCCAGGTACCGGCTCGGTACCGGTCATGCCAAACACGATGGAACTTCCCCTGGTATCACATCGGTACCGGGCAGGAGTCCGGGGCTCCCAGAGACCCTGTCGGTACCTTGACTGTACCAGCAGCGGTAGTACCGGTTGAGCCCCACGTGTCAGCACTTCAGGCTGATTCCATACCTAGAGAGGTAGACCCGCTAGCATGAGCGGTAGTACCGGTCATGCGGAAACTGGGGGGTAACAGTTGGATTTGAATGCCCCTATAAAAGGGAGCCTTCTTTGAGGAGTTGTGGAGGAGACCCCGATCTATAGTTCCACCGAGAAAGATTTCAAAAATCCCACCTAGTCCTTTGTGGATCTTGATGTTAGGGTTCCTATTGTGGGATCTGTTAGAGATGAGCTCCTATGGAGACTAGCTTGGAATTGTGCTAGCCCCATAGGATGTTGGGAGCCTCCTATGTTGTGGAGCTCCCCCCAACCTTGTGAAGGAATCACGGCCTCGACCGGCCTCGTTAGTGGAGAAGGGAAAGCTCCTTCGTGGGGTTTTCTCGAGGAAGGAGGTGAGGCATGTGTGGCCGTTGGAACTTTGTGGTCCACACCTCCTCAACGCAGACGTACTCCCTCTTGTGGGAGAAACTGCGGGAAACACATCGTGTCTCCTCTCCGCTACCTCGGTTGTCCCGCTCCCTCTCTCTTTACCCGCTTGTAGATTCCTTTACATGTTGCATTGCATAGCATCATACTAGGTTCACCGTAGTTGCCAAAGTTTCCACCTTTACTTCCGCATCATGCCTAAAACTGAAAAAGACATAAAAAATGAGTAGCGACCATTTACCCCCCCCCCCCTCTAGTCACGCCACCGATCCTTTCAAGTGGTATCAGAGCAAGGTTTTCTTGCTCGGGCTTTACTGGTAAGAAATGGCCGAAAAAGAGGCGCTTCGGGCGGTGACCCTTCCCGGTGAGCAACCATCTTCTCCAGCAAACACCACTAGCACAACCGCTACATTGGATGACCTCAAGAAATTGGAGTCATCCATCTTAAGCGAAATGAAAGCAATGTTGGCGGAGTTGGTTGCTCCAAAACCAAACCCCGCCATATATCCTAAGGCAAGTGTCGTTGTCCCTCCACCACTAGCTAATACTTTCCCTCTTGTTGGCTTTGTCCCCGAAATGGCCAAAGACCCTCAAGAGGAGAAGCTTGGGGAAATCGACACTTCATCAAAAGGGAAGGATGATCCACCGGTTGAGGGACATTTAGGGGGTAATCATGCGGTGCCTCCACCAAGTGATTACGCCGTAGATGTTCCAATTCCTATGCCTCATATAGTGTCTCAAGGTGCACCATCACTACTTAAATCTAATAGTTTTGAAAATTGGCAATTCTTAATGCGTTCTCATGTGCGCAGTGCTTCCACCGAGCTATGGTGTATCATCGAGGAAGGTTACTCACCACAAGATCCACGGAACTTGCCAATAAGGGATGTGTTGGATGACCAACTCAACGCCACTACTATCCACATGATCCACATGGCCGTCACACCCAAGGACCGCGCTCACATCCGCTCTCTCAAGACCGCCAAAGAAGCATGGGACAAACTTGACAAGCTCTTCCTCAGAAATGAGAGCATCCAAAGCTCTCGTTTTGATGAAGTCAACAACATGGCCGACAACTTCGTCATGATTGAAGGAGAATCTCCCGAAGAGATGTACCGTTGCCTCATCGCTCTTGCCGTGTAAATACAAGATCTTGGAGCAACCTTTGTGGATGACCATTCGATCAAGAGAAAATTCTACAGTGCTCTCCTCCCTTATGAGGAAGTCAAGTTGATGGCCATCCGCCAAAATGCCTCCTTCCGCGCCATGACATCCGATGAGGTCCTTAGCAAAGTCATCGCTTTGGATATCTCAAAGAAGAATGGGCAGGATCTCGTTGCACGTGCTCACAATGTCCGCAAGCCCAACCTCGCATTGAAGATCAAGGAGCATGAAGCAAGTGAAACTGATGAGGATCCCATTGATTGGGACCCAGATGATCTCAAGACCAACTACCATGAGTACATGGCCCTCGCCGCCAAGAACTATTGGCATGGGAACAAGACTAGAAGCTCAAGACCAAGAGGAAGTTCAAGATACTCTCCTCGTGACTCACCAAGAAGTTTTTCCAAGAGCCCAAGGGAAGGGCAAAAGGGAAGGACTTGTTACAATTGCGACGATAGGATGCGGAATGTCCCTTTGAGAAGAGGGAAGACAATGGTGGGAGGCTCGTCCGCAAGGACAAGTCCAAAACCTTCTCCAAGGGATTCGCCAAGTTCTCCTCCAAGCCCGGTGACAACAAGGTCTCCTTCATCAAGAAGCCTAAAGCATTCATCATCATCCGTGAGGAGTACTGCTCCGATGAAGGTGGAGAACATGATGATAAGAGATCGAACAAGGAGGACGAGGGAGTGGCCGCCATCGCCATTTCCACTCCCTCCAACTCCCTCTTCGACTCTCCAAATGAGAACCTCATCACCAACCACTCCCGTTGCCTTATGGCAAAGGTATCGTCAAAGGTATCACCCCTTCCAAACCTACATCTTCATCTAATGCTTCAACTATTGATGATGTCACTAGCATTGCTATTAAGCATGAGGTTGTGGGCTTGGATGCTATTCTCACTAACATGCAAGGGGATAACAAGACACATGTTGAGGCTTTCATGGCTCAACTTGGTGTGGCTCAAGATCTTCTAGAGGAGAAGGAGAGGCTTGAGAGGGAGGCGGCAAATGAGATTGCCTCACTCACTCAAGCTCATGAGGAGGACCAAAACTTACGCATGTCTCTTGAAGCAAGTGTTATCAATCTTGAAGTCTCTAACAATGCCATTATCTCCCAACTCACCAAGGATCGAGATAATGTTCTCGCCTTGGTGGGTGTGCTAAAAAAGGAGAGGCTTTCTCTTGATGTTGACCACACAAAGTTACTTGAGGAATTGGAAACCCTCACCAAGGACTACAAATCCTTGGAGAGTAAGTTTTCAATCCTCTCTAAGTCAAGTGGTCAACCTCAAGGGGAAGCCCACAAGGAGAATGAAGTTGAAGTGCCTAACTCTTGTTGTGACGAGCTTGTAGATGAAGTTGCCGCCTTGAGGAGGCAAAATGCAACACTCTTGGAGGTTAACTCCCTCCAAGAAGAATACTTGGATGAGTACTATCATTTGAGCAAGGAGAAGGTGCCGTGTTGCAATCATGATGAAGAGATCGCAGCTCTAGAGAAGACCAAGGACAAGCTCTTGGAGTTGAATGGGATGCAAAATGAGTCCTTGATGGAGTGCATCCGGTTGAGCAAGGAGAAGGTCACTTGTTGCGATCATGAGGAAGATATTGCCGCTTTGAAGAGGAACAAGGCCAAGCTCATGGAGGTCAATGTCATGCAAGAAGAAGCCTTAAAGGAGTGCTTCCCCTTGAACAAGGACCGAGTTTGTTGCAATCATGAAGATGATATCGCAACATTATAGAGGCACAAGCGCTCGCTCTTGAAGATGAAATATCTCAAAGAAGATGCATTGAAAGAGCATTTCCGGGTGAACAAGGAGAAGGAGGTCCAAGTGTTTGATATCACTCATCCTTTCCTGGAGCATGAAGATGAAGTCAACCGTTTGAAGACCAATATTGAGAGGCTCCAAATCCAAGCCATTTACTTGGAAGGAGTCCTAGAAGCACAAGATGGAGCCAAGAAGGGCTCTAGAAATGAAGGAGGTGTGGCTGTTAAGCTAAAGAGGAAGAGAAGTAGAAGGACCAAGAAGAAGAAGAACACGAAGGACATGTGTATCGTCCATGAGGAAGGTGACTCTAGCCCAAGGAGGGGTGGAGTTCCCGACCCCACCACAAAGGGATATGTCGGTGCTAACAACCCATCTCATGTTCTTTTTGTTGATTATTATGGTCGTGCCCATGCTTGTTTTATTGGTCCTTGTGAGGAGAACATTGATTGGAATATTTGGGTTCCCAAACCCCTTGTTACTAACATGATAGGACCCATTTAGAAATGGGTACCTAAATCCAAGACTTTATGCCTTGTAGGACAATGCTTCTGGTGGTGCTAAATGGGTGGTTGATAGTGGAGCCAGTAGTCATATGACCGAAAGCTAGAACATTATTGTCGACCTGGAGCCATCACATTCTACCGTATCATATGGCGACAAACACAAGCTCTAAGGTATTAGATCTTGGCAAGGTGGTGGTAACACCCGACATCTCACTTGTGAATGTCCTCCTTGTTGAGACCCTTGGTTATAATTTGCTTTCCGTTCATCAAATTGCACGCATGGGTCTTTGTACCTTTTTTGATGAACATATGGTGGTCCTCTTGTGAAGCAAGACATTCTGTGTAGCCTTTGTCAGATATGTGGAGAGCGGGTTGTATGTTGTTAACTTCTCCGTAAAAGACAACCTCATCCGCTATTTGCCTATTTGCTAAAGGTGACAAGGGTTGGTTATGGCATCGCCTACTAGCACATGTCAACATGACCACTTTGCAAAGTCTCCACAAGGGGGGCCACATTCTAGGACTAAAACAAGATGTTTCCTTTTGCAAAGATCGTGTTTGTAGGGCTTCTGTCCAAGGTAAGATGCATGGAGCTCCACACAAGGTAAAGACGACTATATCTACCACAAGATGGTTGGAGCTCCTACGTGTTGATCTCTTCGGTCCACCGTCTCATGAAAGTCTTGGAGAGACGAAGTATTGCGTAGTCATCGTTGATGAATACTCGAGATATTGTTGGGTATTCTTCTTCAAGTACAAGAGTGAGACTCAACGGACCATGATGGAGTTTGCCACTCAATTTCAACGCAAGTACGACACCACGATCCTCGCAATAAGGAGCGACAATGGTACGGAGTTCAAGAACTACACCTTGGATGACTTCCTCGACGAAGAAGGCATTCAACATCAATACTCCCCAACAAAATGGGGTCGCCGAAAGTAAGAATCGAACCTTGATTGAAGCCGCTCGAACCATGATGTTGGAGTACAAGTCCAACTACAACTTTTGGGCGGAAGCTATCTCAACTTCTTGCCATGCTACAAATCGCGTCTACTTTCACAAGGGTTTGGAGAACACACCATATGAGATCCTAACCGGTAATAGGCCCAATGTTTCCTACTTCAAGGTCTTCAGATCCAAGTGTGATGTGCTCGTTAAGGACGCATGTCTATCTAAGTTTGACTCAAGAGCTCAAGAAGATATCTTTGTTGGATATGCAACGGATTCTCATGCCTATAGAGTCTTCAACAAGTCGAGTGGACGAGTTGTGAAATCTTGTGATGTGACATTCGATGAAGATGATAGTTCTCTAGAAGAGCGAAGTGCTTTTTGTGAGAAAGGATATGCAATTCCCCCGGATACCATAGGGAGGATGGGTGTTGGCTTATACCGACCTCAATAGCTACCTCCTATGAGTGACGGGGAAGGACCAAGTTCTAGTCAAGTAGAGCCATCTACACCACAAGGCCAAGCTTCTTCGATTGAACAACCAAGTGCAACAACAACAACAACAACAACAACAACAACAACCACAAGCTCATCAACAACAACCACCACCAAGTGATCAAGGCCAAGCTTCCCGTTCTAAACCGGACGTCTTGGGGTCATACATTCCGGATACTACATTCCCTAATTCCCCCGGGTCATCCGGCTCTCATGATGTTGATGATGATGATGCCCCGACAACAACAATGATGGTCAAGGCGAGGACCCAAACCATGATGAAGATCAAGAGGCCTCACAAGAATCTATTCCCAAGGCCCAAACTCGCGGTGAAGATCCTACAACAAGAAACTTACGCCTCAAGTCTCATTCCTTACGCAACATTCTTTGAGATCTAAAGAGCAAGGTGTCTACGTGGAGGCAACTAGCAAACTTTTGCGAGCACCATGCCTTTGTCTCCATGGTGGAACCACTCAAGGTCTACGACGCACTTGAAGATCCCGATTGGTTGCTAGCAATGCAAGAGGAGCTCAACAACTTCAAGAGAATTAATGTATGGACACTCATGAAGCGTCCAGATCATTGCCACAATGTTATCGGCACCAATGGATCTTCAAGAACAAGCAAGATGAACATGGCATCATCATCCGCAACAAAGCAAGATTGGTAGCCCAAGGATACTCACAAGTTGAAGGCGTAAACTATAGCGAGATATTCGCACCCAGGCCCGGGCCCACGGGACTACTGCCCGTGCGGCCGCACAGGGCCCAAAAAATTTGGGGGCCCAAAATTTCTATGTTGGCCTTTACATAGATTATATTTATAAACGCCAGAGTTTAAATAACAAACCAGCACAGTTAAACTGGTGTGCAGTTCAACCGTGTATATTTTTAAGTAGGAGGTTGCAAGTTCAATTCCTTTGCACAGCGCTTGTCTATTCTTTACTACACCTTTTTTCACATTGACGCTGCTAGTTTCTTTCTATTCTTGTTGGCGCCTGCCTATGATATAAATAGTATTTGTTGCAATAACTTTAAGTGCTAAAAGGTATTGAGATTATAAACTTATTTTCCTAGTTCTTAAGACCAAACAGTTTAAATGAATCAAATAGTTGATTGGCATGTAGGTCTTTTTTGGTTGGACCATTGGTCCGGTCATGGTTTTAAACTATATGTTTCTCTTAAAAAAATGAGATAAACTTACCATGAGGTTAGAATCTACTAGTGTTGAGAATAGTTATTGAGTCCGAATGTCCATCTATGACATATATACTCCCTCCATCCCATTAAATTTGTCTTAAGTTTGTTAAAATTTGGATGTATCACATAATAAATAGTGTCTACATACATCAAAATTCTAATAAATCTAAGATAACTTTAATAAAATGGATAATAGTCTACTATTTATACTTATCTAGTGAATAGGGCCCATTCTGAAGTTTTGAAAAAGGGCCCCGAATTTAGCTGGCCTGACCATGTTCGCGCCCGCTGCTAGACTCGAGTCTATCCGTATCCTTTTAGTCTTTGCCGCTCACCATGGCTTCAAGCTTTAACAAATGGACGTAAAAAGTGCTTTTCTCAATGGTCCTTTGCATGAGAAGTTATATGTGAAGCAACCCCCGGGGTCAAGGACCCCCACTTCCCGGAACACGAGGTCTTCAAGCTTAACAAGGCTCTATATGGTCTCAAACAAGCTCCTAGAGCTTGCTATGAGCACCTAAGGAATTGCTTGAAGACCGTTGTTTTAAAGTGGGGAATATTGATCCAACTCTTTTTACTAAGAAGGTCAATGGGGAGCTTTTCATATGCCAACTTTATGTGGATGACATCATTTTTGGGTCTACTAACGCCAAGTTTAATGATGAGTTTGCTAAGTTGATGACCGATAGGTTCGAGATGTCGATGATGGGGAACCCAAGTACTTTCTTGGGTTTGAGATCAAGCAAATGCGTCAAGGAACCTTCATCAATCAAGTGAAATACCTCCAAGATATGCTCAAGCGCTTCGATATGAAGGGAGCAAACATTATTGGGACTCCCATGCACTTGAAGTGTCAACTCACCCTTGATGAGACCGGCAAGGCGGTGGATCACAAAGCTCTGCCGTTTCATGATAGGTTCGCTTCTTTACCTTTGTGCTTCCCGTCCGGACATCATGTTGAGTGTTGGTATGTGCGCACGGTTTCAAGCAAATCCGAAAGAAAGCCACCTTATGGCGGTGAAGAGGATCTTCCGGTATTTGGTTGATACCCCGAACATTGGACTATGGTAACCAAAGGACACGGATTTCTCATTGTATGGATTCACTGACTCGGATTGGGCGGGAGACAAGGTTGATAGGAAGTCTACATCCGGAGCTTGCCACTTCCTTGGGAGATCTTTGGTGTGTTGGTATTCGAAGAAGCAAAATTGTGTCTCCGTCTCTACCGTGGAGGCCGAGTATGTTGTCGCGGCGAGTAGTTGTGCTCAAATCTTATGGATGAGGCAAACCTTGTGGGATTATGGACTTGAGTATAGCAAGGTACCTCTTTTATGTGACAACGAGAGCGTCATCAATATCGCCTAAAATCCGTTACTCCATGGCAAGACGAAGCACATTGAGATACGAAATCACTTCATTCGAGATCACATTGCTAGGGGCGATATTGTTCTATCTTTCATTGGCACTAGAGAGCAATTGGCAGACATATTCACGAAGCCTTTATATGAGAAGAGATTCGTTGAGTTGAGGCATGAGCTTAATATCATAGATCTGTCGAACTTTGTTTGACCGTCGTGCGCACATACCACTCTTTAGCTAATGTCTTGATGGAAAGCACGCATGAACATAGGGGGAGTGTCGTTTAAACTTATTGAGCTATCCCTCTGTAACAGCCCTGTTTTGGAGACCCTAATTAGGAAATGTTTGTGCATTCATAAGCATCATGTAAATTTCATTAAGAAAAATTTGCACCTTAAGTTAAGTGGAAACCCTAATGTATGCGTATCCTCCTCTGTTTTAAATTATCCCAAGTTGTTTCAAATCTTGAAACCCAAAATATGTGGAACCTCAAATACATGAGGATGGCCACTAAATATTTTCCCTGAAGTTTAGAGTTAATTTGGATCTCCAAAAGGATGCAAAATGCCAAAAATCTAATTGTTATAGCCCTGTTTTATTTCTTTCCGGATTTCTCCTAAAAGCCAGGGGGTTATCGGCAAATTTGCCCATATCTTCTTCTACCACGCAGGCACACACCTGCGTGTGGCTGCCCCCGCCATCGATCCCGGTGAGGGGATGCTCGCCGCCGCTCGCCGCCCCTGGACGGGGATAAGGCCGCCACGACGCCACCCCTCTCCCTCATCTTCTCCCCTGGCCCTCTCCTCCTCTCTCTTTCTCTGCACAAGCGCCGGGCCGAAACCTAGCTGCCGCAGAGCTCGTCACCTCTGCCGTTACTGGCCTTCCCAAGCCAAGCCGATGCCACTGCTCACTCCGCCTCGTCGCCTACGTCGACCACGCCGACGGAATCGAGCGGGGATGCTCATAATCGACCACCCCGACCACGTCTTCCCGAGCTCCGGCTGCCGGCAAACGGCTCGTCGCCGGCGCTACAGGGCACCTCCGGCCTCGCCGAGCCCTCCGTCGCGCTCGTGGTGAGCCTCCGGTGCTCAGGCGCCCCTCTTCGCTCTCCCTCGCTCGCTGTATCGCCGATGCTCGCTGACCCGTGTTCAGCCGCCGCGCTGCTCACCGGCACGGCCGCTCCGGCGACCTCCTTCGGGCGGCGCCGCCACCCCTTGGCTCGCCGCGTCGGTGCGCGTCCAACGCGCCTAGTCACGCGTCCAGGCGTGGCCTGGAGCGGCTTCTCCACTCGTCTCCGGCGCCAGGCCGCCGACGGTTGACCACGCGGTTGACCCTGGTGGGCCCCTGGCTATCAGCCCTTTTTGTTTTTCCTTTTTGTTTTTTTCCGTAAATAAAAAATCATTACATGTGGGTCCCGGCGTCAGAATTTTAATATTTACTAGAATTTTAGAAAATGGTTAAAATTGTAAAATCAATAAGTAATTCATTCTAGATCAGAAAAATATAAATTAATATATCAAAATGATCAGAAAAATAAGAGCTACACTTAGGAATAGAAATAAAAGTCATTTGAACAACTTATTTTCACAAGTTTAGCAGAACAACAAAACCACAACCCTAAGTAACTTCCGGGGTTCACCGGAACGCCTGTCCTTCGAGCGTTCCAATCCCATTTAAATCATTCGGTAGTTCATAGGCTTACTTCAAACAATTTAAATCGTCATCCATCATGTTTGCTTGCATCGATGCCATGTGTTGATTGTTCTTTACCTTTCCGGTATTTGCTTCTTCGCGACCGATAGAGCACGAGTCCGAGACGATGAAGATCGACAACACCGAAGGTTAATATTTGTCCACCGACAAACAAGTCAACTACAAGATTATCGAAGATGCACTTCAGTTTGTCAGGGACAAAGGCAAGCCCTAGCCTGGTTCATATAAGTTTTACAAATGCTTTCATTCTGGTTACTTCATATTGCATGCGATTCAAATGTCTTTTATCGACAGGTAGAGTTATCCTATCTATTGCATGTTTCACCCTTGTTGCCTCAAATCCATGATCCACTGCTCCTAGCATAACTAGGTTTGGCATGTGTGCATCGTTAGAGCCTTTATATCTTTATGCTTAGCCATGCTTAGTTTGTTACGCTACCACTCCGGTCTTCGGACTGGAGCCTTACAATGAATGAAACTAGCATGACAAAGTTGACGTGGTAAGTATAGAGATGTTGATAAACATGATTAAAGGCTCAGACGAGAGGCCACATTGGGATGTGGTGGGTTGTTTCGTTTCTGCCGACCCTAGGAACCGAGTTCTCGCCTCTTGAACCAAGAATGAGCGTACAACCACGCGAGGCCCTATTATGGTACCCTCTCGACCCACTAACTTGCCTAGTAGATTCCATGAGTCACATAGTTTGCGCGTTATTTGGACATATGCATCGAAAATGTTTGTGAAAATGTGCATAGCATACAGGTAGGTAAGCGTGGCCGTGGTGGCTGGGGTTAGAGTCCCTGGGGAAACCCACCTCGACTCACATCGTTGAGGACCGACTTCGGGACTCGACCCGTTATGGCGGAACAAACCTTAGCGCGTGACTCATGGTCTCGGCGACAGCAAGGTAAAGGTCGTGGTCGACCACCCTCTGCCAGCTTTCCAAGGAAGAGAGCTAATAGCTTGGCATTAAGAGTCGGTTGGCGCGTGTGGGTAAAGTTGTGCACCCCTGCAGGGTTAAATCTTTTCGAAAAGTCGTGTCCACGGTTACGGATGACTTGGGAACGGACGTGGAGATCATAGACAACATGAACCTAATTGTAAAACTTGGCAAACAATGTGTGTTTACGGATACCTTCCCCGGGTGTTGAGGGGGTGATCCGAGGATAGTGGTTCGAGAGGATGAAGATTGGTGGATACAATATGATGATCAGTAGAGCTAGAGATGTCGCTCTCTTATCCCCTTTTAAAGATTCTGAGTAGTCGAGCTTCTCCTCTCTCGTCTTAGAAAGGAAAACTGGCTTTACGCAAAAGAAGCTCTACAGAAAGCCCGCATACCCGCTTTGCTAAAAGGTTGTACTAAGTCTTGCTGAGTCCCTGTACTCAGCTTTGCATGCTTTTGTTTCAGACAAAGTCGCTCCAATAGATGGTGGTTTCTAGTCGACGAGTAGCTTAGGGTTCCCAGGTGGCAGCCTGGAATCTATGGGCTGGGACGTCGCCGTTATGCTCCTAGCCTCTTAGGCCTTTTGCTATCTTGCTATGTCTAATAGCATAACTTCGCTTCCGTTGATTGATGTATGACGAGTCGGTGACCTCTCGCTTGTAATGCTTTGGTTCTTCGCTCGCTTATGAGCTTGTATTACTTCTTGAGTCGTAGAGTCACTGTTGTGTTACCGATTCTCTCACTGTAGTCTCTCGAGCTCTAGGTTAGGCTTATGTCAGACGAAGATCTGGTATTTGTCTAACCCTGATCCCGGAGGTGCCACCGGTTTTGGTATCAGAGCAGGACTGCCTGTAGGAAGCCCTTTCCATTGGTCGATGTTGAGTCTAGTGTTTGTGAAAACTATTTGTAAGCTAAAATTATTTGCGAAAATCTGATTAGGATTCTTTTTACTCCTTATCTGGTATCGCTCTAATTCTAAGCGCCTTACCTTGTGTTGATTTAAAAAAAATTCTATCTCTTCTAGTCTTTCAAACTTAGGTGCCTCAGGGCATGTCGTCTCTTAACCAATTGACATAGTGTAGAGTTCTCTAGAGTCGTGTATGTTCTGTGCATCCCCTTGTTTTGTTTCAACAGAGAGATTCCTTTCCATCATGATCTCTCTATTTTTTTGGATTCCACAAAATTCTGTTCTAGGCTTCGAGGTTTCCTTTCGCCTTGAATGCCTCCTCTTTATTTGCTTGGGTAGTTTGGAAGCTATGCATTGCTTCTAGATGCTACACCGTGATTACTACCTCGCAGTGTCCTCTGTGCCGATCATCTAGTAGTTACTCCTTTCTCGGGTTTTAAACCTTGGACTTGAACCGAATGTCCCCAATTATGCTGGATTCTAGTGTATGAATCTTAGTACATGAAGCTGACCTTCAACCCAAGACCCATTCCATAAAACACCGATGTTAATGTTCAAACATTACATCGGGATGGCTAAATTTTCAAATCAATCTAGCCTTCAAGCTTGTGGTTATTGTCGTGTTGAACTGCGGGAATAAAGATCTTTCCTTCCAATAGCTATCGCAGAGGTTCTTTCATCGAACCAAATGGATCACGACAAGAGTGCTCTTTGCGAGTCTCGCATCTATGTCCGTGACTCTGCCACACCTCCCTTTTCAGCATGAGTTTCCCAAGAGTGTTAATGTGTGCATCTACCACTCAGGAATTCTGATCCTGATTGTGTTCTTCCTCTTTAGTTGCCTTCCGACCTTTGTCTGCTAGTTAGCAGCCAAGTGGTAAATGTGCATTGGTGTCTCTAGTGCATGTTACTCGGGTGGTTCGTTAAGACATGCCATTTAGGTATGTCGGGAGAAACAAACTCCAGTACCTCATCCATTTTTAAGACTTGGTCAAAGTGTTGTAATCCGCAGATTAAGAGGCCTCGTTAGCTTCTGTTCTGTTCTACCTTAGAGTATCACCCTATTTTATATCATGAGGTCGTGGTTAGTATCATGGTCTTGTTGATGAAGTGATGCTCTTACCTATCTTTACTCGCCCTTCCTCCGAGCTGTCTGTGCTTGGGAATGTTGGGGTGTGCGTATTGATGTGGCCATCCGAGATTCTTAGCAATTCTTATTTCTTTGAAATCCAAGGACATTGATGTCATTCTTAGCATGATTGTTTAACCAATCACTAAGCAAAGCTTGACCGTGTTGCCAAGTCTGTTTGTTCAGGCGCTCCTTCTTTGGTCAAAGAGTTGGGTTTACGCCAAAGCTCTCAAGACCGCATCCTTATGCCTTGTACAACAAGATTCCCTCTTGAACTTAGTGATATATCGATGGTTCGTGATATTCTGGATGTCTTTCTAGAAGTATCGACATGTTGTCACATGACCGTGTTATCGAGTTCATGAGTAAGTTAGTTCCGTGAACTACTCCTTTCTCCAAGAATGTGTACTGGATATCCATGAATAATTGGTTGAGATTAAACAACACCTTGGAGAGTTGAAAGACAAGAGCTCTATCCAACTTGATTCTTCTTAAAGGGATGTCTAGTTTTGTTCGTGTTGAAGTCAGGAAGTATCTCCTTTATGGATATGCTATCATCCCCATATTTGATTTGAGTTTGGGCTATCGCAAAATCAAAGTCAGTTCCAAGGACTATTTTGGTTGTGTTTCCACTCATGGTGTTTCATCTGAGTATACCTTCATGTCCTCTGGTCTGACCAATATTTTTGCCGAGTCCATATAGAATATGAGTCCCTCATTGGAGTATTTTGATAAGTGTGTTATTGAGCCCATCAATGACATTCTTATTTCCTACATGCTTAAAGAGATTCATATTGAACAGCTGGCATTAATATTGGAAACTTTCGAGAACCCTCTTTGTGTTATCACGAATTATGTGTTCTGGATGTTGGAAGTGATCTTCTCTGGTTCACGTGCAATTGCTGAAAGTTGTCGCCGTGGATCTGAGTCGTGTTTCCTTTGTTTTCCTTGGGAAGCATCGCAAGTCGGTCAGGCATGTGCGAAGTATTCTTGAGATGGAAGGTTGTTACCTCCATTCCTTGAAACGTTCCTCTATGCACACTAAGCCACTGACTGGTTTGTTCAAGAAAGAGAAGAAGCTTAAGAACTTAAAAATCTTCTTTGATGTCCCATAAGGACTTACTTGTGTTACATTGCAAGTTCATATGCACGCAATTGCCTTTGGCAGTCGCAACCATATGTATTACACAATCTAGCTCAATCTTTTGGAGCTTGACATTGTGGTCCATGTCTTGAGAATCTAGCGACTTTACCTTGGTGGTAACTGTTGCAAATTTTACATTCGAACATGATGAGCATAAAATATCTTTACACCTAACCTAAGCTGAATCTCGAGCTGCAATGATGGTTAGTGTTTCTCAAGGATTTTTCACATAGGTCTCGTTGTAAATCCGGCAAGATTGATGTCGTGGTTAACACAATTAGTCGGAATGCCTAACGCGATAATCTCTTGAATTATCAAGAACAACCACTCTCCATAAGGGTCTTATGTGACTTATTCTAGGAGTTGCCCTTATGGTGTGTTTTCAATTCTAAAGTCCGAACTTGACTCGATGACCTATTGAAGGCTCATCAATAGCCTATAATTGGGGTCTATAACATCAAGGAGAACATTATAAGCAGAGTTACTAAATGTCTCTTGGTCCATCCCTCGAAATCATTTCTCCAGTGACAGCAACTTCGTTCGGAGAAATTTCACTCCCCGCTGATCCTTGTCACTTCACTAGCTAGTGATCCTCCCCTTCATGTTGTTTATACCTGAATTTCCAATCAATTCACACGTTGTGAGAATTCGTCAGTCATGTAGGCCCCAGCTTTTTGAGTAGACTCTAATTGTTTCATGTAACCATGCCAGAAGAGTGACTATGATTCTCAAATCCAAAGTTGCTATGGTTGGATAATCATTTGTGCATCCACGAGTCACCCTCTCTAAGAGTGCCTCGTTATGGTATCAAAGTCAATTTAACTCCTCGCTACCTTGTCCCTTCGTATTCTTGTAAAGCGTGGAGCAATTGCCTACCAAAATTTGAAACTTCTTTCATATCCTCAGTTACCTTGACGTGTTTCATGTTTGTCAGCTCAAGAGTTGTTTCTAAGCACTCCTTCCATGAGTTGACGATGAGATACTCGATCTTTGTAAAGATCCACCGTCCAGTGTTATTCCCTCTTTCCTTTAGGTGCAGTTGAGCAACAACTTCAAAGGAAGAAAATGAAGCGCTTCATTCCTGGTGATGTGGATCAACTTCATTCATGACGTCATGGATCAACTTATTCACCAATGAAGATCGTCATGGTATCGACAAGTTCGTTGAAGATCGGTATAGTCATAGTTACCTTCTCTTTTCCTACTTTAGGAATCTCGGGGACGAGATTCTTGTAAGTGGGATAGAGCTATAACAGCCTGTTTTGCAAACCCTAATTAGGAAATGTTTGTGCATTCATAAGCATCATGTAAATTTCATTAAGAAAAATTTGCACCTTAAGTTAAGTGGAAACCCTAATGTATGCAAACCCTCCTCTGTTTTAAATTATCCCAAGTTGTTTCAAATCTTGAAAACCCAAAATATGTGGAACCTCAAATACATGATGAAGGCCACTAAATATTTTTCCTTGAAGTTTTGGGTTAATTTGGATCTCCAAAAGGTCGCAAAATGCCAAAAATCTAATTGTTATAGCCCTGTTTTATTTCTTTCCGGATTTCTCCTAAAAGCCAGGGGGTTATGGGAAAATTTGCCCATATCTTCTTCAACCACGCAGGCACACACCTGCATGTGGCTGCCCCCGCCGTCGATCCCGGCGTGGGGATGCTCGCCGCCGCTCGCCGCCGCTGGACGGGGATAAGGCCGCCACGACGCCGCCCCTCTCCCTCATCTTCTCCCCCGGCCCTCTCCTCCTCTCTCTTTCTCTGCACACGCACTGGGCTGAAACCTAGCCGCCGAAGAGCTCGTCACCGCCACCGTTACCGGCCTCTCCAAGCCAAGCCGATGCCACTGCTCACTCCGCCTCGTCGCCTACGTCGACCACGCCGAAGGAATCGAGCGGGGATGCTCAGAATCGACCACCCCGACCACATCTTCCCGAGCTCTGGCTACCGGCAAACGGCTCGTCGCCGATGCTACAGGGCACCTTCGGCCTCGCCGAGCCCTCCGTCGCGCTCGTGGTGAGCCTCCGGTGCTCAGGCGCCCCTCTTCCCTCTCCCTCGCTCGCTGTATCACCGCCGCCTCGCTGACCCGTTTCCGGTCGCCGCGCTGCTCGCCATCACGGCCGCTCCGGTGACCTCCTTCGGCCGGCGCCGCTACCCCTTGGCTCGCCGCGTCGGCGCGCGTCCAACGCGCCTAGTCGCGCGTCTAGGCGTGGCCTGGAGCGGCTTCTCCGCTCGTCTCCAGCGCCAGGCCGCCGGCGGTTGACCACGCGGTTGACCCCGGTGGGCCCCTTGCTGTCAGCCCTTTTTGTTTTTCCTTTTTGTTTTTATTTTTCTGTAAATAGATAAATCATGATAGGTGGGTCCCGGCGTCAAAATTTTAATATTTATTAGAATTTCAGAAAATGGTTAAAATTGTAAAATCAATAAGTAATTCATTCTAGATCAGAAAAATATAAATTAATATATCGAAATGATCAGGAAAACAAGATCTACACTTCGACATAGAAATCAAAGTCATTTGAACAACTTATTTTCACAAGTTTAGCAGAACAACAAAGCCACCCCCCTAAGTAACATCCGGGGTTCACCGGAACGCCTGTCCTTCGAGCGTTCCAGTCCCGTTTAAATCATTCGGTAGTTCATAGGCTTACTTCAAACAATTTAAATCGCCATCCATCATGATTGCTTGCATCGATGCCAGGTGTTGATTGTTCTTTACCTTTCCGGTATTTGCTTCTTCGCGACCGATAGAGCACGAGTCTGAGACGATGAAGATCGACAACACCGAAGGTTAATATTTGCCCACCAACAAACAAGTCAACTACAAGATTATCGAAGATGCACTTCAGTTTGTCAGGGACAAAGGCAAGCCCTAGCCTGGTTCATATAAGTTTTACAAATGCTTTCATTCTGGTTACTTCATATTGCATGCGATTCAAATGTCTTTTTATCGACAGGTAGAGTTATCCTATCTATTGCATGTTTCACCCTTGTAGCCTCAAATCCATGATCCACCGCTCCTAGCATAACTAGGTTTGGCATGTGTGCATCGTTAGAGCCTTTATATCTTTATGCTTAGCCATGCTTAGTTTGTTACGCTACCACTCCGGTCTTCGGACTGGAGCCTTACAATGAATGAAACTAGCATGACAGGTTGATGTGGTAAGTATAGAGATGTTGATAAACATGATTAAAGGCTCAGACGAGAGGCCACATTGGGATGTGGTGGGTTGTTTCATTTCTGCCGACTCTAGGAACCGAGCTCTCGCCTCTTGAACCAAGACTGAGCGTACAACCACTCGAGGCCCTATTATGGTACCCTCTTGACCCACTAACTTGCCTAGTAGATTCCATGAGTCACATAGTTTACGCGTTATTTGGACATATGCATCGAAAATGTTTGTGAAAAGGTGCATAGCATACAGGTAGGTAGCGTGGCCGTGGTGGCTGGGGTTAGAGTACCTGGGGAAACCCACCTCGACTCGCATCGTTGAGGACCGACTTCGGGACTCGACCCGTTACGGCGGAATAATCCTTAGCGCGTGACTCATGGTCTCGGCGACAGCAAGGTAAAGGTCGTGGTCGACCACCCTCTGCCAGCTTTCCAAGGAAGAGAGCTAATAGCTTGGCATTAAGAGTCGGTTGGCACGTGTGGGTAAAGTTGTGCACCCCTGCAGGGTTAAATCTTTTCGAAAAGCCGTGTCCACGGTTACGGACGACTTGGGAACAGACGTGGAGATCATAGACAACATGAACCTAATCGTAAAACTTGGCAAACAATGTGTGTTTACGGATACCTTCTCCGGGTGTTGAGGGGGTGATTCGAGGATAGTGGTTCGAGAGGATGAAGATTGGTGGATACAATATTATGATCAGTAGAGCTAGAGATGTCGCTCTCTTATCCCCTTTTAAAGATTCTGAGTAGTCGAGCTTCTCCTCTTTCTTGTCTTACAAAGGAAAACTGGCTTTACGCAAAAGAAGCTTGATACGTCCCAAACGTATCTATAATTTCTTATGTTCCATGATACTTTTATGATGATACTCACATGTTTTATACACATTATATGTCATTATTATGCATTTTACGGCACTAACCTATTGACGAGATGCCGAAGAGCCGATTGTCGTTTTCCGTCGTTTTTGGTTTCAGAAATCCTAGTAAGGAAATATTCTCGGAATTGGACGAAATCAACGCCCAGGGGCCTATTTTTCCACGAAGCTTCAAGAAGACCGGAGGGGAGACGAAGTGGGGCCACGGGGCGCCGCCACACTAGGGCGGCGCGGCCTAAGGGGGCCCGCGCGGCCCTAGCGTGTGGTGCCCCCGTGACTCTCCCGACTCCGCCCTTCCGCCTACTTAAAGCCTTCGTCGCGAAACCCCCAGTACCGAGAGCCACGATACGGAAAACCTTCCAGAGACGCCGCCGCCAATCCCATCTCGGAGGATTCAGGAGATCGCCTCCGGTACCCTGCCGGAGAGGGGAATCATCTCCCGGAGGTCTCTTCATCGCCATGATCGCCTCCGGATCGATGTGTGAGTAGTTCACCCCTGTACTATGGGTCCATAGCAGTAGCTAGATGGTCGTCTTCTCCTCATTACGCTATCATGATAGATCTTGTGAGCTGCCTATCATGATCAAGATCATCTATTTGTAATCCTTCATGTTGTGTTTGTTGGGATCCGATGAATATTGAATACTATGTCAAGTTGATTACCAATCTATCATATATGTTATTTATGTTCTTGCATGCTCTCCGTTGCTAGTAGAGGCTCTGGCCAAGTTGATACTTGTGACTCCAAGAGGGGATATTTATGCTCGATAGTGGGTTCATGCCTCCATTAAATCTGGGACAGTGACAGAAAGTTCTAAGGTTGTGTATGTGCTATTGCCACTAGGGATAAAACATCGATGCTTTGTATAAGGATATTTGTGTTGATTACATTACGCACCATACTTAATGCAATTGTCTATTGTTTACAACTTAATACTGGAAGGGGTTCGGATGATAACCTGAAAGTGGACTTTTTAGGCATAGATGCATGTCTGGATAGCGGTCTATGTACTTTGTCGTAATGCCCCGATTAAATCTCATAGTACTCATCATGATATATGTATGTGCATTTTTATGCCTTCTTTATTTGTCAATTGCCCAACCGTAATTTGTTCACCCAACATCTCGCTATCTTATGGGAGAGACACCGCTAGTGATCCGTGGACCCCGGTCCTATTCTTTACATCTAAAATACAAACTGCCGCAATTGTTCTTTACTCGTTCTTCGCAAACAACCATCATCATCCACACTATACATCTAATCCTTTGTTACAAGCAAGTCGGTGAGATTGACAACCTCGCCGTTACGTTGGGGCAAAGTTCTCGTGATTGTGTTGTGCGAGTTCCACGTTGGCGCCGGAATCCCTGGTGTTGCGCCGCACTACACTCCTCCGCCAACAACCTTCAACGTGCTTCTTGGCTCCTCCTGGTTCGATAAACCTTGGTTTCTTTCTGAGGAAAAACTTGCTACTGTGCGCATCACACCTTCCTCTTGGGGTTCCTAACGGACGTGTCAACTACACGCATCAAGCAATTTTTCTGGCGCCGTTGCCGGGGAACGAAGGAAAATTACACCACAAAGATTTTCAACTCCCACGTCAACAGCAATTTTTCTGGCGCCGTTGCCGGGGAGATTAAGACACGCTGCAAGGGGAGTCTCCACTTCCAATCTCTTTACTTTGTTTTTGTCTTGCTTTGCTTTACTTTATTTACTACTTTGTTTGCTGCACTTAAACAAAACACAAAAAAATTAGTTGCTAGTTTTACTTTATTTACTGTCTTGCTCTCCATATTAAAAACACAAAAAAAAATTAGTTACTTGCATTTTTACTTCTGTTATCATGTCTAGCTCTGCACCTGTTACTTCTTCACCTGAGTAATTAGTCTTCACTTTTAAACAAGGGGATGAGGAGAGTTTTAAAGATGCTTGGTCCAGAATTTTTGATTCTTATCGTAAAGCTGAACCTCAAATGACTCTAAGTTTGCTCCTTCGTAACTTTTATTTTGGGCTTATGATTCGCTATAGATATGCCTTGGATACTGTAGTGGGAGGAGATTTCCTTCATTGCGACGGTGATCAAGCTTTTAATGCCATAAAAAAATTAGTTGCATCACATAGTTCAGCTAATAACCTTGATTCAGCTCTTATTAGCATCTATAATAGATTAAACACTCTTGAGACAAGTGCATCTTGGTTGAAAGAAAATTATAGTTATGTTCGTAACCGTCTTGATCAAGTTTTAGTGAACTCGAACCTTCAACATGGGACCCTACTATTAAAGTTGTTATTGGTGGTGAAACTTTTCATGCCAATTGTGATATTATGTCTCGAATTTTGCCTTATGCCCAAGAGTATTTATGAATCTTTGACACTTTGGGGACTCGTTGAAGGGGAGAAGGAATAACTCTTATTGATAACTCGTTATAATTCCTAAGGGAATAGCCGAGGGTGTGCATACAACCATTCTTGGAAGAACAAGTATCCACTCGATTATCTTGTTATTGAATGTGTAGGAACAGGACAAATCACACTCGGAAGATCCCTGCTGAAACTATTGGGAGCAGTCATAAATGTGGGAGAAGGCACCCTAAAATTCACCTCTACACCGGGAGGTAGACATGTATTCCTTAATCAAAGAGTAAGAAAAAGAATAAGAAAGGTGGGTGCAATGCCCGAGGTAATGCTTCATCTCTTGATAATACTTGATACACACTTTCTGCGCCTAGCTGAAAGACGTTAAAGAAAAGCGCTTATGGGAGACAACCCATTATTTTACTTCTGCACTTTATTTTATATTTGAGTCTTAGAAGTTGTTTACTACTGTAGCAACCTCTCCTTATCTTTATTTTATTCCATTGTTGTGCCAAGTAAAGTCCTTGATAGTAAAGTCAATACTAGATTTGGATTACTGCGCAGGAACAGATTTCTTGCTGTCACGAATTTGGGCAGTAGTCCCTGCAGAAAAATCAAAAAATCTGCCAATTTACGTGCGTGATCCTCAGATATGTACGCAACTTTCATTAAATTTGGGCATTTTCATCTGAGCAAGTCTCGGTGCCACTTTAAAATTCGTCTTTACTGAACCGTTCTGTTTTGACAGATTCTGCCTTTTATTTCGCATTGCCTCGTTTTGCTATGTTAGATGGATTTCTTTGTTCCATTAACTTTCAGTAGCTTTGAGAAATGTCCGGAAGTGTTAAGAATGATTATGTCACCTCTGAATATATGAATTATGCACTGACCCTCTAATGAGTTTGTTTCGAGTTTGGTGTGGAGGAAGTTTTCAAGGGTCAAGAGAGGAGGATGATATAATATGATCAAGAAGAGTGAAAAGTCAAAGCTTGGGGATGCCCCCGTGGTTCATCCTCGCATATTTTAAGAAGACTCAAGCGTCTAAGCTTGGGGATGCCTGTGGCATCCCTTCTTTATCGACAACTTATCGAGTTCCTCTAGTGAAACTATATTTTTATTCCGTCACATCTTATTTGCTTTACTTGGAGCGTCTGTTTGTTTTTATTTTTGTTTTTGTTTGAATAAATCGGATCCTAGCATTCTTTGTTTGGGAGAGAGACACGCTCCGCTGTTTCGTATGAACACATATGTTCTTAGATTTATCTTTAATGTTCATTGCGAAATTTGAACTACTTCATTCATTGTTATATGGTTGGAAACGGAAAATGCCGCATGTGGTAAATGGTTTAATGTCTTGAATAATGTGATACTTGGCAATTGTTGTGCTCATATAGATCTTGTTTAAGCTCTTGCATCATGTACCTTGTACTTATTAATGAATAACTACAGAGAGCTTGTTAAAATTTGGTTTGCATGATTGATCTCTAGAGTCTAGATATTTTCTGGTTGAGGTGTTTGAACAACAAGGAGACAATATAAAGTCTTATAATGTTTACAATATGTTCATATGTGAGCTTTGCTGCACCTTTTATACTTGAGTTTGCTTCAAACAACCTTGCTAGCCTAGCCTTGTATTGAGAGGAATTCTTCTCGTGCATCCAAATCCTTGAGCCAATAACCATGCCATTTGTGTCCACCATACCTACCTACCACATGGTATTTCTCCGCCATTCCAAAGTACATTACTTGAGTGCTACCTTTAAAATTTCTATTCTTTACCTTTACAATATATAGCTCATGGGACAAATAGCTTAAAAACTATCGTGGTGAAGAATATGTACTTATGTGTCTTATTTCTTAGTAAGTTGCTTATTGAGCGCTAACCATGTTTTCTGGGGACGCCATCAACTTTTACCTTTGTTGAATATCATGTGAGTTGCTATGCATGTTCGTCTTGTCTGAAGTAAGAGAGGTTTTCACAATCAAATGGTTTGAGTATGCATACTGTTAGAGAAGAACATTGGGCCGCTAACTAAAGCCATGATTCATGGTGGAAGTTTCAGTGTGCACAGCTAATCCTCAATCTCTTATGAGAATAATAATCGTTGTTGAATGCTTATGCATTAAAGAGGAGTCCATTATCTCGTTGTCTATGTTGTCCCGGTATGGATGTCTAAGTTGAGAATAATCAAAAGCGAGAAATCCAATGCGAGCTTTCTCCTTAGACCTTTGTACAAAGCGAGCATAGAGGTACCCCTTTGTGACACTTGGTTGAAACATATGCTATGCAATGATAATCCGTGTTAACCCAAACTAATTAGGACAAGGTGCGAGCACTATTAGTATACTATGCATGAGGCTTGCAACTTATAAGATGTCTTATACATAACTCATATGCTTTATTACTACCGTTGACAAAATTGTTTCTTGTTTTCAAAATGAAAAGCTCTAGCACAAATAGTAATCAATGCTTCCCTCTGTGAAGGGCCTATCTTTTACATTATTGTTGAGTCAGTTTGCCTATTCTTTCTATCCCAGAAGCAAACACTTGTATCAATTGTGTGCATTGATTCTTACATGTTTACTTATTGCACTTGTTATATTGCTTTGTGTTGACAATTATCCATGAGATATACATGTTGAAGTTGAAAGCAACCGCTGAAACTTTATCTTCATTTATGTTGCTTCGATGCCTTTACTTTGAATTTATTGCTTTATGAGTAACTCTTATGCAAGTCTTATTGATGCTTGTCTTGAAAGTATTATTCATAAAAAGTCTTTGCTATATGATTCATTTGTTTACTCATTATCTTCATCATTGCTTCGAATCGCTGCATTCATCTCATATGCTTTACAATAGTATGATCAAGATTATGATAGCATGTCACTTCGTAAATTATCTTTGTTATCGTTTACCTACTCGAGGGCGAGTAGGAACTAAGCTTGGGGATGCTTGATACGTCCCAAACGTATCTATAATTTCTTATGTTCCATGCTACTTTTATGATGATACTCACATGTTTTATACACATTATATGTCATTATTATGCATTTTCCGGCACTAACCTATTGACGAGATGCCGAAGAGCCGCTTGTCGTTTTCTGTTGTTTTTGGTTTCAGTAAATCCTAGTAAGGAAATATTCTCGGAATTGGACGAAATCAACGTCCGTGAGGCCTATTTTTCCACGAAGCTTCCGGAAGACCGGAGGGGAGACGAAGTGGGGCCACGGGCGCCGCCACACTAGGGCGGCGCGGCCTAAGGGGGGGCCCGCGCGGCCCTAGCGTGTGGGGCCCCCGTGACTCTCCCGACTCCGCCCTTCCGCCTACTTAAAGCCTTCGTCGCGAAATCCCCAGTACCGAGAGCCACGATACGGAAAACCTTCCAGAGACGCCGCCGCCGCCAATCCCATCTCTGGGGATTCGAGAGATCGCCTCCGCACCCCGCCGGAGAGGGGAATCATCTCCCGGAGGTCTCTTCATCGCCATGATCGCCTCCGGATCGATGTGTGAGTAGTTCACCCCTGGACTATGGGTCCATAGCAGTAGCTAGATGGTCGTCTTCTCCTCATTGCGCTATCATGTTAGATCTTGTGAGCTGCCTATCATGATCAAGATCATCTATTTGTAATCCTTCATGTTGTGTTTGTTGGGATCCGATGAAGATTGAATACTATGTCAAGTTGATTATCAATCTATCATATATGTTATTTATGTTCTTGCATGCTCTCCGTTGCTAGTAGAGGCTCGGCCAAGTTGATACTTGTGACTCCAAGAGGGGGTATTTATGCTCGATAGTGGGTTCATGCCTCCATTAAATCTGGGACAATGGATGTAAAGTTCTAAGGTTGTGGATGTGTCGTTGCCACTAGGGATAAAACATCGATGCTTTGTCTAAGGATATTTGTGTTGATTACATTACGCACCATACTTAATGCAATTGTGTGTTGTTTACAACTTAATACCGGAAGGGGTTCTGATGATAACCCGAAAGTGGACTTTTTAGGCATAGATGCATGTCGGATAGCGGTCTATGTACTTTGTCGTAATGCCCCGATTAAATCTCATAGTACTCATCATGATATATGTATGTGCATTGTTATGCCTTCTTTATTTGTCAATTTCCCAACCGTAATTTGTTCACCCAACATCTCGCTATCTTATGGGAGAGACATCGCTAGTGATCTCGTGGACCCCTGGCCCTATTCTTTACATCTAAAATACAAACCGCCGCAATTGTTCTTTATCGTTCTTCGCAAACAACCATCATCATCCACACTATACATCTAATCCTTTGTTACAAGCAAGCTTCAGTGAGATTGACAACCTCGTTGTTACGTTGGGGCAAAGTTCCGTGATTGTGTTGTGCAGTTCCACGTTGGCGCCGAATCCCCGGTGTTGCGCCGCACTACACTCCTCCGCCAACAACCTTCAACGTGCTTCTTGGCTCCTCCTGGTTCGATAAACCTTGGTTTCTTTCTCAGGGAAAACTTGCTACTGTGCGCATCACACCTTCCTCTTGGGGTTCCCAACGGACGTGTCAACTACATGCATCAAAGCTCTACAGAAAGCCCGCATACCCGCTTTGCTAAAAGGTTGTACTAAGTCTTGCTGAGTCCCTGTACTCAGCTTTGCTTGCTTTTGTTTCAGACAAAGTCGTTCCAACAGATGGTGGTTTCTAGTCGACATCGACGAGTAGCTTGGGGTTCCCAGGTGGCAGCCTGGAATCTATGGGTTGGGACGTCGCCGTTATGCTCCTTGCCTCTTAGTCCTTTTGCTATCTTGCTATGTCTAATAGCATAACTTTGCTTCTGTTCATTGATGTATGCCAGGTCAGTGACCTCTGCTTGTAATGCTTTGGTTCTTCGCTCAGTTATGAGCTTGTATTACTTCTTGAGTCGTAGAGTCACTGTTGTGTTACCGATTCTCTCACTATAGTCTCTCGAGCTCTAGGTTAGGCTTATGTCAGACAAAGATCTGGTATTTGTCTAACCCTGATCCTGGGGGTGCCACACCCTCCCCCCATAATGCATAAAGCAATAAAATACATACTCTATTTGTCAATCAAGTGACTAATGAGTTTCATGTTAAGTCTTACTTGTGAGTCGTAGATACATCTACGCGACCTCACGCTATTATACTCTTACACGGTGGCCTAGGCCACCAACCTCCTCCTTGAGGAATTTGTGTTCTCTTTGGTTTCTCTTGATTTTCTTTGAGTTTCTTTTGCTTTCTTTTTTGTTTGAATTTTCTCCTCTTTTTCTTGTGTTTCTTTTTGGGAGATTCACCCAAGTTCGGCTTTTCTTGTTGAACTCTTGCAAACTTGGTTGCATAGTACATTACCAGTTCCATCGTCTAATCCCAAGCCATTCCCTACCTTATTGAGCCATTCCGTCTAAAAGCACAAATCTAGACAAAAATCTGGGGTTTTTGAAATTTGGCGAATGGTACTGCCGGTGGTCAGGCCGGTACTACCGCCCATGTGCAGTGTTCTAATGACAGTCATAATTTTTCCCTGGAGCGGTACTACCGCCTGAGATACCGGTTAGGTTCCGGGAAGCGGTACTACCGTTTTTGCGATAGGTACTACCGCTTCCGAGTTTGACTTAAGGTACCGAGTCGGGCTGGATCTTTCCAATCCATCACTTTCCCCCCCACCCACCTCAAGTCAACCTCTGCGCCCCAAGGTCAAGAACTCCGAGGAGATAGGCCCTGATCTCCTTCTTCGGCCATCCCCGGCGAAATCTTCTTCGTGGAGAAGCTTCCCCACCCTCTTCTCCGCCATGGCCTCCGGTATGAACTCAAACCTCCCTCTCTAGGGTTTTTTTGGATTCCCTAGAAGAATAGGATAGGGTTTGTTGGACTTCTTGGTGGATATTCATCCTAGGAAGCTTTTCCATATGTAGTGATACTAGCTAGCAACATCTTGTGAAGTTTGTGCCTCAATGCCATGGACCATCACCAGATCTGGAAGTGTTGTGCCCGAGCGATAGTACCGGTCATTTTTTACCGTCACTACCGGTCTGAACCGGTACTACCGGACCTGGTATAGGTACTACCGCTTCTCGCAAAATTTCCCACTTGTTGCTTGTTAGTGTCATATGCTTTGCAACTCCGGGGCTTGTGCACTTAACCCTCATTCCCTCTACAATCTCTGCTATTCACAGGTTCAAAGCCCCATGCTCCAAAGACAAGAAATCCTCTCGTCTCTCACCGTCCGCGTGATGAAGAAGATGTGGTCATCTCCCTCGCACTACCAAGCGTCAAAGATCAGCCGCAACCAAGAACAAGACCACCACGGGACCCATCAAACCTATGGATAAGTTGTCCAAGAACAAATTTTTGGATGTTTGAAAGGTCAATCCATATTTGGTGGAGAAGAATACTCGCTTGTGCCCCAATGCCTACTTCTATCACCAAAACCGAGAGAGGATCTACACCGAGATTTATGGTGCCACGGAGTTTGCTTGTTGCCCACAACGGTCAATAAGCATGGACAAGCGAGACTCGGACCCCGAATACTTTGGAGAAGCGAAGGCCATATTGAAGAACTTGGGCTCGTTCCATTGATGACCTTCAACCACCCATACTCTAAGGAAATCATATGTCAATTATATGCCACGGTGGTGTTTGAAGTGGATGAGAATGGAGACTGCTCTCTCACTTGGATGACCAAGGAGCATGTCATGAAATCCACTTGGGAAGAGTTTGCAAACAGACTTGGTTACCAACTTGCTCAAAAAACCTCAACTCCTTCCGGGTTCATCTTCACCCCAAGCCCATGACCAAGGAAAAGATGTTCAACCTCTACATCGCCCGGCGAGCGGTTTGCGGAAGTGCTTATGACCTCCTCCCCACTTTTGAAATCATGAACCGCATCTACCGCAACAATGTCAACCCCAAGAAGAGCAATCAAGATGAAGTCCACGGTTTTGTTGTCAACCTCCTCGTGCTCACTCAACAAAACCAAGGCAGCGACAAGTAATTGGATTGCAGGGACTACATTTGGCATGAAATGCGCGATTGTGCCTTCCTCCGCAAGCTTCCCCAATTTTCTCCATACATCATGCGATTGATATGCATCAAGTGGGAACATGCCAAATGTGGCGACCTCCTCACTCAATGTGGGCGCCTCACTACCCACCTTGTGCGAAGCCCCGTCATTAAGACTTACTCTAAGCCAAGGTTTGGCCCTAGTGCCCCCAAGGATAGAGAAGATGAGGAGGCCGATAGCGATGACTCCGACTACGTGCATCAATCCACGAAGACCAAGGGGTGGTTTGCCAAGCTCACCGCATGCCTCAAGAAGTCCTTTTGCTTGAAGGAAGACCTCCAAGACCGGATGTATGATGCCCATGTGCAAAACAAGAACATCCGCCAGCGCCAAAAGGCCATGATGGTCCACATGAACATCCTCGTCTCCGATGGCTCCAGGGACATCATCACCCCTCCCGAGGAGTGGAAGTCCAATCACAAGTGGACAAGCTCCGAAGACTCGATCCCCGAGAGGAATTGGAACCGCCCTTCTCCACCTCATGGCAAAGGACAAGTTGAAGATGATGAGGATGATGAAGACGAAGGTGAAGGTGATGAGTAGGAGGATTATGATGATAAGGACGAGGACGATGAGGAGGAGGATGACGAGGATGGCGACGACGAGTGATCTCCTTGGGCCGTTAGCATTCCTCTTCTCCCTTTTTGGTGTTCCGATGTCAAAGGGGGAGAAGTTGTTCTATTAGGAACGGGAGTTTGCATGGGGATGCCAAGGGCTTGGTGCTTTATTTTGGTCTTTTCGGCCTTGGCATCACATCTTATCCCTAGTTATCGTGAACTTTATTCGTGCTTGATACTCTATTCTTTCGTGGATCTCCCGGTTTGTAATAAGACCTATTATGGTATGCCTATGTTGGACTTCAGTATTCATCTCTATCGGCTATACCATCTATTTGGAGGCATAATTGTTGGAATTTGGGGTTTCTCAAGGCAAAGGTATGACTCATGCACTCAAACTCCGTGTATCGTTTTGTGTTGCCTAAAGTTGTGCCTATGCTATATATACAATGTCATATATCCTTGTTGCATATGTGCTTGATTTGTAAAATCTAGGGGAGTTATTTTCCAAGGATATTGTGCATTTGTATTCAAATTTATATTCAAACTATGCACACATCTAGGGGGAGCCCCGTCTATATTTTGCAAATCTAGAATCCTATCATAATATCTTGTGCTATATTGCAAATTCTTGTGTTGTCATCCAACACCAAAAAAGGGGAGATTGAAATTGCAGGATCTCTCCATGGTGTTTTGTGTGTTTGATAACAACACTCGAATGTATTTCACCGTGTGCATAGTTTCTTTGAAATATTTGACGGTGCACGGTGTCCTCGCTGAAGACCTCAGGATCGGAAGACTCAAGAGTAGTTGATAGGTTTTCTGGTTTTGTGTGTGTGTCGCGAGGGGGCGTGGTTGGAGAGGAAAAGAGAAGAATGTAGTTCCAGCATGCCCAGTAGCACCGGTACCAAAAGCGGTAGTACCGCTATCGCCCTTGGTACCGGTCAAAGTACCGTTGTTGTCATCGCACGAAGTGGAAAAGCTTGCAGTAGGCATGTCGGTACCTTGACCGGTAGTACCGCTCTAAGTGGTACTTCCGACTAGGTACCGGCTCGGTACCGGTCATGCCAAACACGACGGAACTTCCGCCCAGGTACCGCATAAGTACCGGGCAGGAGTCCGGGGCTCCCAGAGTCCCTGCCGGTACCTTGACGGTACCTGCAGCGGTAGAACGGGTTGAGCCCACGTGTCAGCACTACATGCTGATTCCAGACCCAGAGCGGTAGTACCGGTCATGCGGGAACTGGGAGTAACGATTGGATTTGGAGGCCCCTATAAAAGGGAGCCTTCTTCCCCAGCTTGACCAAGTCTTCTCTCTCTCCTCCACTGTTGCTGAGCTCAAAACCTTGAGGATCTCCCTGCCCATCCAACCAATCATGCCCAAACTTTGAGGAGTGGTGGAGGAGACCCCAATCTATAGTTCCACCGAGAAAGATTTCACCAGTTGCACCTAGTCCTTTGTGGATCTTGATGTTAGGGTTCCTATTGTGGGATTTGTTGGAGATGAGCTCCTATGGAGGCTAGCTTGGAGTTGTGCTAGCCCCATAGTGTGTTGGGAGCCTCCGGTGTTCTGGAGCTTGCCAAAACCTTGTGAAGGAATCGCCGCCCCGACCGGCCTCCTTAGTGGAGAAGGGAAAGGTCCTTCGTGGGGTTTTCTCGAGGAAGAAGGTGAGACCTGTGTGGCCGTTCGACCTTAGTGGTCCACACTCCCTCTTGTGGGATGAACTGCGGTAAACACATCGCGTCTCCTCTCCGCTACCCCGATTGTCCCGCTCCCTCTCTCTTGACCCGCTTGTCGATTCCTTTACTTGTTACATTGCATAGCATCATACTAGGTTCGCCGTAGTTGCTAAAGTTGCCGCCTTTACTTCAACATCGTGCGTAAAAATGAAAAAAACATAAAAATTGAGTAGCGACCATTCACCCCCCCCCTCTCTAGTCGCGCCACCGATCCTTTCACCAGCCAGGGAAGCCAGCCCACGCGCGCCCCATCTCCCTAACTTTTCTCCGTTCTCACCGACAGGGGCCAACTTGTCGGGTCCTTTCCCAACCTCTGCCCCGCTCCCTCCACTCTCTCCGCGCACGCCCACGCCCTGCCCACTTCCCTCACTCCGCCAACGCCCCCAACGGCCGAGGCCTCCCCCTTCAAAGCCCCCACCCCGCTCTTCCTTTTGCCCCTCTCCTGGACCTAAACAACGCCGCTAGGCTCGGCAGATTTGTCGCCAGAGCTCGCCGTCGCCAAACCACCTTTGGTCGCTCCTCGGCGACGTTCCAGGGAGAGCAGCTCGGCGTCGCCGACACCTCCCAAACCACATCGACGCTCTACGTTCTGTATGCCACTGTCCCGGCCGAAAGACCGTCGGGATCGTCGCCACCGAACATCGCCGGAGCCAAGCCGAGCCGCCACCGTCCTCACCATCGCAGCCGCCATGTCATCCGCCACGTCGGTGCCTAGTCAGCGCAACGCGTACGCCGCGACTCAACTTCTTCCCAGTGAATCTCTGACCCGCGATTAGATCTTGGACGTTGATCTCAACTTAGATCCGACGGCTGATAATGTCTATCCACGTGACATAGGTATCAGCCAATAGTAAAGAGCCACGTGTCTAGTGTCACACCCTAATTTTGTTAAACAGAAATTTGTATAGCCCGCACATTGTAAAAATCATAGCCAGATCGAGCTCTGTAGCTCCAAAAATTACAAACTTGATGTCTATGGAATCCTTGAAACACGGGGAACTCTATGGAGCAGTATAATTTCAACTTACAGAATTAGTTTTGTTTTTCAAATTTAAATTCCTAGTCTGCGTATTTTGGATATAAAATAAAATCTATATTCTCAAATTGAGTAATTCATTTTGCATTAGTTTTGTAAAATCATCTAGCTTGCAGAGATGCCTCTGGTATGCTATTGCCTTGTGTATAAAATGTTAATTTCATTTATTTGTCAAATGCCCTTATTTAACCATATAGAAAACTATGCACACCTCTTTTAATTACTCCTTTGGACCAAATATCTTACAAATTGATCTTGGACAGAGAAATGATTTTCCTAAACAATCTGAACAGAAAACAAACCTTTTGCATCAATGGCATTCATATCATACATTGCATGTGTGTGGTTTGTGAATGTATGTTGATTGCATTTTCGTGTGATCGTCTAGATTGCCCAGAGTGTACCCGCTGTTGTTGTGAGAATTGTGAAACCGGCAATCTCAACCAAAGCAAATTCACTTTGTTCACGAATACCTAATGCTTTCTTGCACTTAGATGTTTTCTTCGAATGCATGTGTATGTGTTTTAATATAGTATTGTTTTGCTATGACACCCAGGTAGAATAGCCATATCAACTTCCATGACTTGATGCTGTTGTCGCCAACGTAGGTAGATTTGCTTAGCTATGTTGCATAGTGACGTGAGAGGGAATTCCTATCATCGTTATGTAATATAAGAGAAGAATTATGATTTGGATGTGGCAAAACAACTTAATTAATGAATCACCTGGATGAATGACATTGATATTTTTTGGTTGAGTGACAATCAGGACGATTTCTATAGGGCCATTTCTATTTGCCGCACCACCATTTCTATGGGGGGCATTTCTATGAGCCTGCTCCTATCTTATGCACACCGGCGGAAAGCACCTAGGAACTATCGAGGTTGGATAGGTTTCTAGTTTGCTAGCTTCTGGTACAACCACGTGTCACATGGGTTCTATCCTGACTAAGTATGTTATTTGAACCCAACCAACGTACAAAGGGTGGTTTATTTGGGAGCGCGTCCGTTATGGTTTGGGAATTACTTCTGAAAGGTCTTGTCTTAGTCTGCACCCGACCATTTGAGCAAAATGAGTTTCATGGTGGAAGGGACTAAGTGATTCACGTGGGTAAGGTGTACCACCTCTCGAGGGTGTTAAACTAAGTACTTAGCCGTGTCCCCGGTTACGGACATATATGAGCAACTAGTCCTGGAACTGTTTGGAAGATCTCCTCATCCCAATTTCTTAACTTAAAATTTGATGGGTTGAACATGGGTTAGGAGTACTTTGGATGTCTATCCAAATGTCCGAAAGATTCTTTTAGAAATGTTGAAAAACTTATTTGAAAAGATAGGACAAAACTTGCTTTCCGCAAATTAAGCTTGAACCCCACCTTGCAGAATATGCATGTAGTTGATAGGTCTTTCACCCTCTCGTGAACTTGCCAATACATTTAAAGTATTAACCAAATATTTTTGGATGTAACTTTATCTATTGCAGACTTTTCTGAAGACAAGTGAGTTACAATGTTAGGGTCGCGAGTCTCCATTCGGCATGTTTCGCCCGTGGCACTGAATGGGACTCCTTATGATTATTTGATTTCCGACTGCTGAACTATATTTGTGTTTGAGCTAGCCCTTCGGCTATGCAAGTTGTATCGAACTATTTTATTTCTAGATCATGCGATGTAATAGATTATGACCTTTGTTTCTTGATATTACCTCTTGAACTGTGTGTGCTAGCGAGTCGATCCAGGGACTAGCACTAAAAAGCATAGAGGTTTGACCCCTACCGAGTCCGGTCGACCTTTTCAGGGGGCAATTTGCCAAAAAGTTAGTTTGCCACATCAGCAAACTAACATTGGCTTTAACATAATGATCAAAACGCTCGCGCAGGGCAACTTCTTATCCCACAATTCACGATTTGCAAGTTCGTGTTACCAAAGCGCACATACGGGGCAACTTCATAGATCCAATTGGAGATTTTCTCTTCCACAAATCTTATAGACAATCAAAAATAAGTGTAGGCGAGGATAGATATTCGGCTAAAAAATATAAATAAGTGTAGGTCGAACATTGCTTGAAGCAGTAAGGGCATGATCATTACAGATGTTCTTTTACATGTGTACCTACTGAAACTGCATGTTAGTTTCGATAACCTCAATGAAATATATCGAGTTTAGCTCATCAATTCGCTTACCATATATATCATATTTCACTATACTAGGATGGAATTAGAAGTTAACAAAGAAATTAAAGGGCGGAAACAAAATCTTCTCCCCCTCCTCCTCTTGGCCGCTGCCGGGGGGACTAGATCCTACTTGACTGGCCCTCTCTGCAGTCTGCACCCACACCCCCCACCCCTCGCCACCACCATGGGGCATGGCCAGTCAAAGCCTGGTCGTCACCGGCGGCGGCTAGGACCCCCCCCCCCCCCCCCTCTATGCAATCTACTTGACTAGGCACACTACATCAAGTGGCAGCGCCGTATGAGAAAATGTAGGAAAGACACCCACCGCCTCTTCCAAAAACCTAGTCGTCCCTCCGCCTCCTCCATATGTCGGTCCTCCCTGCTCCGGTCGACCTTGCCGGCATCGAGAGGGGTCAGGAACCCGATCTATGCATGGAGTTCTTAATAAAAGTAGACTTTTCAATAGATTATATTAGGATTTTGGTAGCATCTTCTTTTTCGCCTCCACGTCAATGGAGATTGTAGCATCTACAATAAGTGATTGTCGATCCTTCGCTCAACGATGAGATCTCCTTACCGGTGTCAATGATGGTGCATGAAAATTAAATTTTCTGTAGGTATGGTTCTTCACATCTTGCTTCACCAGATCATTAATGGATCTTTTTTCATGGTTGTTGCGAGGAGGATTATTCTGCAATATTTATCTTGGCTACTACGTCCTCGATAATGGTGATTCGTACTCCCGGCTCCCATCGAAGCTGTCTGGTTGCTTTTGACCTTGGAGGTTTTTGAAGCTTGGGCACACCACATCGAGAATTACGGAGAAAAACTGACCTAGTTGTGGCATGCGGCTGGTACCGGTAGCCATCAGCGCCGTCGCGGATCTGCTACTGCTTCCCGTCCCGCATCCATGTGGTGGCCCTGCCCAAGTTGGTAGTTTGGTGGTGCTGGCCGCGCGACCACTCCTAGAACGGACGAGACACCGTCCATCGTGGTGGAACTCCCGCCGCAGCTGGAGTCGCTACCATGCCGCTTGCGTTTCCATGTCTCAGACTCTCTGAAATAGAGCGCAACGAGCAGTCGATGGCTGCCCTGTCGGTGTCGGTGTATCGCGGTTACAGGTACTCACGTAGCGGATTTTTTTACATAAAAGGCATGAACTGCCCGACTTTAAATTAATAAAGCCCTCAGGTTCGACACACATAGAGTTAACCTTACATGTTGCGGCTAGCTAAGATAACCAACACTACCAGGACGATCGGCTGACACATCAAGGCCACTCAAAAGCAACTCAGGTGGCTTGCTCATTCCTTTTTGGAGCGGTTGCATCGTGAAGAAGCTTGAGCTCGGTGATCGTGTGCTCTATCCAGTGCCGATTCAGTGGCTTTGCCAGGGGCTTCCACAGCTGTAGAAACAACATCGTTTTAAAGATAATATTAGCGGGATGTTTCATTAATTTGGATTCGATGGTCATCTTGTTTCTAAAGAGCCAAAGTGCCCATGACGCTCCGCTTCTTCCGCCTCCATCAGCTGACGCACACGTATGGAATAACTGACTCCAACACAAGCACTAATCAAACTAACTCACTCGACGCACACGCTAGCTAACCAATGATGACTGGAAACAAACTCCAAGTCATGATTAATCGTAACTCCGATGAATTGGCATCTAGTATATGCTGACGCCGCCGTGTAGAACCCCGACCCCATCCATCTCCACGTAATGGAATCCGGTTGCGGGAGAAGCTGCGCATTTTTTCCATGATGGTCCAAAGCTGCACGAAGCTCTCAAGGTCCCCTGTCATGGCTATATTTTGCAGCGTGCGGATCCAATTACCTCCTTCCATATCTTTCGTAAAGGCATCTCCAGCGGCGCGACGCATTTCGGACGCCTAAATTGTCCGCTGGTGTCCATTTGCGTCGCCTGGCGGACGCTAAAATGACCGCGAGGGCGAAATGTCCGTTTGTGTCGGGGCTACCTTCAGCGGTCCGACGCATTTTGGACATGCAAGTGTTTTTTTTGTGTGCTACTTCTTTTCAATTTTGTTGAATGATCAAGTTTAAACGGTGAAAAAGTAGTACTCAATGATGTCATGTTGATCCAATCGAATAGATTATAGCCTAAACAATTAACCGCATACTTCAATCGACTATATTCAAACATATTTAACATACAAAGAAGAACAAATTTAAAAACATATAAACTAAAACTATTTTTTGGCCTTCTTGTTAGAAGGCCCTGCCTCGTCGTCGAAACTCCTACGCCTCTTGTTTGTCACCTCCTCGTCGGAACTGGAGGACGATGCGCCCGTCGAGGAGTTAAAACTGGAAGAAATGGCGTCTTCGTCGTCGTCGTCGACGACGACGCGTCGCCCGCGCCAGCGCCCTGGACTTCTTCCTTGCCGCCGCCTTATCGTCCGCCGCCTCCTGCGCCTCCAACCGGGCGAACTTGGTGTCGGAGTCCTCCTCCTCCTCCTGGCCCTCCTCCTCGTCCTTGGCGTCGCTGGCATTGCCGCCTCCGTCCTCCTCCTCCTCACTCGGCATGGAGGCAGGGTCGCTGGACGTGGAGCCCAGATCGCTTGGCGTCACAGGGGATTCCCACCAATGCAGAAATCCGGGCGACTTGCCCTCGCTCTCTGAGTCGAACGGCAGCGTGTAGTCGCTCATGACGTGTCCGGTCACTTTGCGTCGCCCCGCTGAAGGTGATGCCAAACGCATTCCGGTCCACGCGGACGCAAAACGGACGCGTTTCCGGCGCGCGGCTGGAGATGCCCTAACCGTGCAACTTTTCCTTGTGCGTATCACGAATAGATCCATGGCACCACGAGTTGTGCCAAAAAAGAAAGCACTTGTTGCCATCTCCCAAGGTGATCGCAGTCGATGCTCAAAAAAGCTCCCTGTCCACTGACGTGCCATGGAGACGGGTGCCCAGCCAAGGGAGAGTGGCATCCATCCATGCAAGCCACGGCGCCAGCGAAGCTCAGCGGCCCAAAATTCGTGAGGTCGAGGACTCCGATCGTATTTCTCTCCCCGTATAACGCGAGTATTTCGCTCCGTATAAAAAATTGCTCACGGAAGAACCATTCCATCTAGCAGACCTCATATTTCGCCCCGTATCTGTTAAAATTAAAACCCCGGGAAATTTATCGATAGTTCATCATCATTGATCATACTACGGATCATACATACATTGCGAGATCCTACATTGTGCGATCCTATCTACTCGTCAAAGATGACGAACCGGATGAGCGGCCCCCTGGCGGCAGCCGCCCGCCCCTCGAATTCCCTGGCGGTAGCCTCCCGCGCCTCGAATTCCCTGACGGCGGCGATGGCCGCCGCCGCCTCCTCTTCCTCCGGCCGAGCAGCTTCGACGACATCCTTCTCGGATACGGCCACCACCTGCAGGAACAGGGCCTCCTCCTCTGCCTCCTCCGCTTCCTCCTCGCCAGCTCGCAGATCTCCTCCGCTTCCTCCGCCGCTGGTGCTGCCGATGCGCGCCGCCCATGCCGCCTTCGAAGCGCGGTCTCTCTCCCACTCGGCGCGCCAATTCTCGAAGTATACGCCGCTCATCGTCTTGAGCGGCGGATCTTGTTGGTACCACCGCCCGCCCGCGGAGAACTCACGGAACGACGGCGGCACGTAAAGCGCGTCGGCATACCGGCACGCCGCACGGCGACTCCCCGAGGCGGAGCGCTTGCATTGGCACCGCCACACCTCCTCGACAGTGTCCGGCGAGCGGGATCGCTTCGATCCGCTCGCCGGACACGCGGAACGGCTTCGGCGACCCGACATGGCGACCTACGGCTAGAATGGGGAGGCGTGCATTGGGGGATTGCTCGCCGGAGCTTTGCGGGGAGGCGGCGGCGCACGGCGGAGCTAGGGTTGCGAGTGAGGGTAGAACCCCTCACTCGCAGCTTCGCCCGGTATAAGTAGGGGGCGGCGGTGCGGATTTGCTGGGGCCCGTATTCGGCCGAAACGGGCCGGCCCGAATACTGGGCCTGCTAGACGGCCCAAACCGCCCTCACCCTGTATCCCGCCGGAATTTTACGGGGTGGGCGGGTTTTAAGGGGCCTGTTAGACATGCTCTAAACACCGTAGGACAGTTCACAAGCGGATGACTCGTTGTGGCTGGGTCTGCACTTCCTTTCATCCATAGAAAGATTTGTTCGATAAAGGGAATATATTAATATTAAAAGATACCAATTACACCCAGCCTCTACAACAACGCACCACTCTAATAGCACTACGGATGCACACAGCCAAAAAATAGAGAAGAAAACTAAGAAAAAAAAGTCCCGCTACAGTATCTCGACCCTAACAATAGCAATACATCCGCCACCAAGACAACACCTGAAAAATAGACTCTCCAAAAAACGACGCCTTTAAGAAGGAAACAATGCTCTAACACCATCGTCGCCCGATCAAAGATCTTAGGTTTTCACCCTGAAGATAGTCCACACTCTCAAAACAATGCCTCTAACAAGGTCATTGCCAGGCACAACCAGTTAAGGCCAGACCTTGGATTTTCACCCTAAAAGGTAGGACTCTGAATTTCACCTGTGTTGTCGCCCCCGCTTTCATACCGCTGCTGTGAAACCCGGAACACCAAGCAAGTCCCTCAACAGCGCGGTGACTTGAACCTCCCTTAGCTAGTCCTCCCATCCGGCCTTCATGAAATTCTCTTCTTCCGACTTTCATCATGGATCCATACTCATTTGATGTCAACACAGAAAAGGAGATTCGCGTCGCTCCCTTCAGAACCAAACGGTAGGAATAAAAGCATGGGTGCGCGCGACCGAATACCACCCGATCTAGCGAACTCCAGACATAATATGCACTGTTCCATTCGCCGGTGGAGTCTTCCGGAACTCATCACTCCGGCTCGATGAAGAAGATCAACCTCCAGAAGGTCTTCATCTTGGCGCGTGAGGAACCCTAGGACCACCGCCTTTACACAGGCCGAGCCCCCACGCAAACGGCCATCCTCGCCGCCTGTCAGACCGAAGATCCGGCAAGACGAACGACCCTGGGGTGCGGGAACCAGCAGGCTACACAGCCGCGATCAGGCCCTGGTCGCACCGCCACCGGCTGCACTGAGGCCGTCGGCGGCAGCAACCACCGAGGACCGCCGCTGCCGTAGCGCCTTCTCCACAACCCTGCACCGACCAATCCACCGCCCTACGCCCCTCCGCGTCGCCACAGGACGACGGGCCTAGGTGGGGGACCTAGACCCGCAACGAAGCCACCACCATCCAGCGAGTAGCGCCTCCACCGCCAGGCTGGGGACGCCGCCCCAACCTCTGCCAACACCGAAAGTCGCCGATGCCGCCCCAGCCGCACCGAAGAACCTTCGCCGCTCCTCCACCCCAGCACCTTCGGCGCTAGGGGCCGCCGCGGCAGATGCCGGCGGTAGCAGCGGGAGGGAGCCTGCTCGAGGGAGGAGGGTGCGGTGGTTGGGCTTGGCCCCCCGGCGGCGCCCTGGGGAGCGCCACGGGAGGGAGGGAGGTTATGTTAGTTTTCTTCCTTCATCCATAGAAAGATACCACTAGCTACTACCCCGTTTCTATTTAGGTCCATGATGCTTAAGAATTTGAAGGATCGTACCTTTTTATGATTTTAATCAATGACGTACTAAATGTTTTTATATATCTGGTTTATTATAAGTTCTAATAGAACGATAGAATTTTTTGTGATGATTAAAGCCACATTTGGGATACCATGAGATGATGAGAACATAATAATGCCATCAGAATAAATAAAGTTAATTCTGCTATGGAAGATGAAGAAAGCTTACCTGACCAGCTGTAGATTCATTGTCATCCCTGATTTGTGAATTAGTGCGCTCCATTTCGTTGATATCATGCACTATCTCGCATATAGATGGCCGGTTGCAAGGGTCATTGTCCTGGCAGAGAAGCCCTATATCGATGCATTTAGTTATTTGCTGGTAATCCAGTGGAGTTCCCATTATTCCTGTTTTTCTCCATCTGTGCCTCCATCTTCTAAGTACCTGTCATTTCACAAAACCGGATGTAGACAATGCCCAGATACTTAACCTAATATCTAAACCGCACACACGTGCCTTTATATGGTCACACGACCCAAGAGGGCTCATTTGTCATGTGGCAGGGACATGAAAATCTTATATGTGAATTTTGGTTATGCGCATCTCTTATGTCACAATGTTACTATGTTATATATGAATTATTGATCATATATACAATTTATATGATGTCGTAATATTGAATTTTTCCCTGTTATTTAGCAAATCGGATATAAGGTCTTAACCCGCTATAGCCCGGCTATAGCCTTTTCTTCAGAAATCTCTGCGGCTATAGGCTATAGCCCGCTATTTTAAACAAAGATCATAGATGAGCTTTATCACGGCATGTACATGGACTTTGAGTGAAGGCAGCTTCTAGTCGTGGTTGTTCTATTTTTACACAAATGCCAAGTAGAAACAAAGGTTAAAGGACTACTAGAACTTCATATATTATGTTTGTTCCTATTAACTGTCAGCAACGTCACCAAATACACAACAATTTCAATCCGAATTTTAGATTTCTATTCTATATAGATATATACAATAGTACCTCCACGAAAGAGGTTTATCTAGTATTTTGTCATTCTATATTTGAAACCGTGGGTAGCTATTCCCATTCATGGCAGTTTCTCCTGTCAAGTACTATAACAATAAGATCTACAAAAACTGGAGGTGTCAGCCACACTTATATAGGTAACGCATTCCATGCATATGCAAGCAGATCTCCACAGATATTCATCACTTAGCCACTAAACAATTCCCATGGTCTGCCCAAGATGGTATGAACTGTCCAGTTTAATGTGACACATCACATATATAGTTTTTTTCTTGTTTTCCACGTATATAAATTAATTAAGAATACTCGAAAAACGTAACAGTATACGAAGGAAAAAACATAATAACTTTAAAAAGGAACCATCATGTGGTGAGATAAAATCATCCTTACATTATTTTTGTTGTTATCAGGAATACTCTTCTCTCCTGTCACCAATTCAGTGATTATAATGCCCAGACTATATATGTCCGATTTAAATGACATCTTGCCATGAAGTAGGAATTCCGGAGCGCAATATCCTCTGGACAAGAGATAGTTTGATGAATTATGGCAGAATATACAAGTAAACACGGTTTGTTCTTTAGATAGCTTACACTGTTCCACAACGGTCTGCAGCCATTGTTTGTGACTTGTCATCAAATCTTGATAGACCAAAGTCTGTAATCTTTGGCACCATATCACTATTTAGTAGAATGTTGGCAGGTTTCAGATCCATATGAAATATACGCTTTTCTACGTGCAGATAATGTAGACCATCACAAATTCCTTTTATGATGCGGTAACGTGTACTCCAATTAAGTCCCCTCAGTTCATCTACAGAAAGAAATAGGAGCAGTAAGGTAGCACAAAAAATTTCAGACACTTGATTTGTGCATGCTGATTGATAAATACCTTTTTAAATGTTGCAATCTATCCCTTATTGATGGTGGATTGTTAATTTAAAAGTAGTACAAGTGATAGAAAGTAAGATAAATAAGTAAAGCTAATTATTTAGTTACAATATTTTTTAAAAGAACCACATACCTGTAATATGCTTTCGCAAGTTTCCGTTGCCGATATACTCGAAGCAGAGTAATCTTTCTCTTATTTCGGCATAAATATGGTGTCTTTTTCCGACCACTTTTACGGCTATCTGGTCTGTACTAGCACAGAAGCCAAGAAACCGGACTATATTTGGATGGCTAATCGTCAAAAGACTATTAACTTCACAATAAAATAGCTTCTCGTCAATTGTATGTTTGTTGTCAATCCTCTTCACAGCGAGATTTCCATTTGGGAGTACACCCTGTTTAAGAATGGAGTAAAATCAATCGTTAGTACTTGAACTTATCAACCAAAATCACTTAGGTCATCCTACACTAAAAATATACATACATGACCAAACTTACTAGCACCCTTTATACATACATGACCAGCTAGCCACTGTCCATGACAAGTGGGGCCACCAGTCAAAGCTCACCCAGTCAGTACTAACCATTAAAAATAAAGTAATCCCAAAAATTATTATTGGAAGTCGTCTCTCTCCCCATCCGAGCCCATCAGAAAACTACCGTCGTCACGTCGTCTTAGCAAGGGTAAGCCGCCTGCATAGGGTGGCCACCACGGGGCTCCGCCGCCTCCTGGCGTGCCGTGCTTAGGGCATCTCCAGCGGGCCGACGCATTTCGGACGTCCGAAATGTCCGTTTGCGTCGGCCCGTGGACGCCATGTGGCCCGGGGCGACCGTTTGCATCGGGGGTACCTCCAGCGGTGCGGACGTATTTTTTTAGCGGGGACAGCGTCAAGCTCGCTAATGGCGTTTTACGTCCTGTCAAGGACTGCCGCCGGCGATTAACTGTTCCCGCGCGACGATGATTGTTCCAGCGCGTGCCCAGTACATTGGCAAGTTTCGCCGACGTTTCGCGCGCACGGGAAACGACCTGCGCGCCAACGCCGTTTCCCGCCCCGCCCTGGCTATATATGTGGACACCGGTGGGGGCGACGGGCACACCTCAAGCTAAACCCTACCATCCATCCATGGCCGGGCAGAACCTTAGTTGGGAGCACGTTGTTCAGATGTGCCACCACCTCCACCCGGAGGAGGAGGAGGAGGTAGTCGCCGCGGGCGTTGAGGTCCAGCAGCTGGACCTGGAGGCGGCAGCGGCGGAGGAGGCGGTGGCAGAGGCGGCAGAGCGCACCGAAGGGCGCCTCGCGGCGACCAGGGCGGAGATCGCCAACGCCATGGCCGAGCTTGCCGACGCCAGGGCGGAGCTTGCGGAGGCGCGGGCGACAATGGCGACCCCTCCGGCGGTGACATAGGTATCCCGGATGGGCCTGCCGAAGATAGTACCCGGGGTTTACTGAAAGCCCATCACCCGAAGTTTATGAAGCCCGGAAGCCCATAAAGGCGTCGACTATGTCAAGTAGAGATAGATTAGGGATAGAGACTTGCAATTCTACGGGACGGACTCAAAGAGCCTTCCGGCAATTGTAACTTGTGTAATACGAAACCCTCGGCTCCGCCTCCTATATAAGGGGGAGTCGAGGGACAAAGAAAGGATCAATCTCATTGTTAAACCCAACCCTAGTTTTTAGCAGTCGAGCACCTTTTCGGCTGAAACCTTCGAGATCTACTTGCCCTCTACTTCCTCGAAACCCAAGTCTACAACTTGTAGGCATTGACAAGTTAATACATTGTCAATTGGCGCCGGCTGTGGGAACTAGAGGCGACAAGGAGCTGATCTCGATGGCATCGTCAACATCTTCGACACCATCATCAACGTCGTCGGTAGCAAGCAACGCGATGGATGGAGGTAAACAGATCGAAACTGGTCTCGTTGATTTTGTTCCTCACCCTCCCGCCCGTGTGGATGCATATGTATACCTGGAAGAGCCAATGGAGATGACGTTCGGAAGTTTCCACTTCCGCGTCGGGAAGGAAGGATCGCATCGTCTTGCGACACCAGCTTCATCGGGTTCGTCGGCGGTCGATTCCGATTTCTCGGGATCATCATCATCGTTCGAGACAGGCGACGAGGAGATCTCGCCGCCACGCTTCGTCAAGCCCGCTTCAAGCGGAAAACTCGCTGATATATTCGGCAACATGTCCTTTAGGTCGCCTGCATATTCAGATCTGAGCAGTGACTCGTTGAGCATCGACACTTTCGACTTCATCGACAGATCTACCTCCGTTCGAGGGTTCCTCGCCGATCCGCGCGATGGTACCACCAACTTCAGGAGGAACAAACCCGCAACATATCATCAAGTTTATGTAATCGGGGAGACGAGTCGCCCAGAGAAGGAAACATCAGAGGCTTTCGATGATTTGGAAAATTCATACATCGATCCAGAGGATCTTGCACGAGGATTGGGAAACAAATACATCTGGACCCCACCTCGCCGGAAGTTGCAACTTCACTACTGCAGAAACGCTTATAGCCGCTAGACGTTTAGTGACAGGCAAAATTATACCTGTCACTAGTACAAGCACTAGTGACGGGCTCGTATAAGCCTGTGTTATCACCAGAATTTGACCGAGTCAGAGGTGGGCCGCGATCAAGATGGGTTTGAAGAAATATATATAGAAGGAATATGTGAATCGGCCTTTTACCAAGTTGGGCTTAATTGCCCGTGTATCTGTAACATATTAGATCGCATCTTAGTTTAGAAGTTAGAATCTTACTCGTGCACGGTTTGGTGCACGCCCACATTAGAAAGTCCCCTGGACTATAAATATGTACCTAGGGTTTATGGAATAAACAACAACCAACGTTCAAACACAAACAAATCTCGGCGCATCGCCAACTCCTTCGTCTCGAGGGTTTCTACCGGTAGCGTCATGCCGCCTAGATCGCATCTTGCGATCTAGGCAGCACAAGCCTGCCTACGTTGTTCAAGCGTTGCTCGTACTGAAGCCTTTTTGATGGCGAGCAACGTAGTTATCTTAGACATGTTAGGGTTAGCATTGTTCTTCATGTTATATGCTTTCGTAGTGCAACCCTTGCATGTCTAGCCGCCCTTACACCTATCTTAGGTGTAGGGGCGGCACCCCGCTTGATCATAGTTCAGTAGATCTGATCCGTTACGATTGCTCCTTGTTCTACAAGGATTAGTTTAATATCCGCAATAGTTAGGCCTTACGAAGGGGGAGGATCCAGCGGCACGTAGGGTGTCGTTCGTTGGCCCTAAGCAGGATGTTCCGAGGATCAACCTCGTGTTGGTTTTTAGGCCTTGTTTAGGATCGGCTTACGATCACCGTGCGTGGCCGCGAGGCCCAACTCCGGAGTAGGACGATCCGATTATGCGGTGAAAACCCCACATCGTCGTAGATCTCATTAGCTTTACCTTGATCAAGCAGGACCACCATATATTCGGACACCTCGTCCGAATCATGGGTGGATCGGCTCTTTGAGCCGATTCACAGGATAACCCGAGAGCCGATCGAGGCTCGTATTTAACGTTTACGTGTGTGCCCCGCAGAAACTAAGCGAGGCATCATCCACACCTTCCCGACTGGGTATAGGTCGGGTGGCACGCCCTTGTGATAAACATCGGTGCGTGCGACCAGGAGGCTTTGCGGGCCGTCGCTCAGAGGGACTAGGGCCAGCCGCAGCCCTAGTTGTTCCCGGCTCTACGGTGTTGCCCGTCTCTACCCGCCAGTGGGTTTCTGACGTCAACACATTCTGGCACGCCCGGTGGGACGCCCTTCGACATCCACAACATCGCCATCTACATCCGAGATGGCGGAAGACACTCCGGTCACGTACGCGGATTTGCCTGATGAGCTCAAGAAGAAGCATGACGAGATCAAGGCAACCCTCGAAGCCGAACTTATCGGCTCCTTCCACCGAACCCGCTCCCATGGCGTCAGGTGGAAGGGTTTCACACCGAAGGCGCGCTCGATGGAGTGGACCTGTCCGCCCCGTCGAAGAACGCACCGTGTCGCCGCGGCAGGAGATCAACTACATGGTGGCTCATTCGCCGCACCGCCACTCGAGAGCTCGGTGAACACCTTGGAGCGTGTCGCCCGCGCGTCGTCCAGGAAATCATGAGTCACCGGTACTCCCGTCGGGACCGGCTCCGGGGACTTTCAAAGGAGAGATGCCGCTCCAGCCCCAGCCGTTCGCATGGGTAGCACCGGAACCGCCGAACTCATCGGCATACGTCGTCTACAAGATTGGTGGTGATCCTAGTGACTACCAATTCCCGCCCGAGCCACCTAAGGAGGTCCCGCACGGATACGCGTGCGCATACGTGCGCGACGGCAACGCCTTGGCACTCTCGAACCAGGCTGCAATAACGGCGGCCTCCGGAACGGCAGGAGGAACGTCGAGAGCCGATCCCGAGAAGCGCTCGTGGCCGGCTAAGTACGCCGCCCCGACAAACCTCCAAAGCCCAGCTCCCGCAGCTTGGCTTAGAACCGAAAAACAAGCATGGCTGGTTAAGTATGCCACCCCGGCGAATCTTCGGTGGTTCGACACCTTCGGCCCATCTCGCCGGATCAGATTTGTGCAATTCGAAAGATCGGCTCGGCATGATGCCGAAAAGGAAGGCGTTCGGCTACACCAAGCCGTACCCCAACAGCTACGAACCGATCCCGCCGCCACCTAAATATCGGCTCCCGGACTTCACAAAGTTCGGTGGATCGGACGGGTCCAGCTCCATCGAGCATGTGAGCCGATATTTGGCACAGCTCGGGCACGATCTCGGCGTCGGATGAGTTGCGCGTGAGGTTCTTCTCGCAGTCCCTCACAGGATCGGCTTTCGGGTGGTACACATCGCTACCACCGAACTCCATCCAAACCCGGAAGCAGCTTGGAAGAGCAGCTTCCATGAGCAAGTACCATTCGAAGCTTCCGAGTCTAGCATTGCCGATCTAGCACAACTACGTCGAAGCGCGGAGAAACCGTGACAGAATACATCCAGCCGCTTCGAGGAATCTTAGGAACCGATGCTTTTCGGTTCGTATAAATGAGAAGGAAGCGTCGAGTTGGCGTAGCGGGCCTTGCAACACAGCTCAAGGACACGGCCTCCCAAGCAGATTATCCTCGCCGGCGCACATGGTTCGAAACTTTCGAGCATATGAACAAGCGCCACCCGGACTCGTACCAAGACAAGTTCAAGCGTGCAGTGGCCCCGGTCGATGCAGAGGAAGACGAAGTTCCCGCGGGAGACCAAGAAGTAGCAAGTGGCCGAGTGGACTCGGGGAGGAACCCCGTGTCCCGCAAATGGGTAAAGCCACCGAGGCCCGCCTGTGGGGTTTGATTTTGACGTGACCAAGACCGAGAAAATCTTCGACCTCCTACTCAAGGAAAAGCGCTTGAAGATACCCGAAGGTCTCAAATTCCCCACGGCGCAAGAGCTGAATGGAAAGCCATACCGCAAATGGCATAACTCGCTCTCCCATGCCACCAACGACCGCAGGGTGTGGCGTCAGCACATCCAAGCGGCGATAGAGAACGGGCGTCTAATTTTCAACCAAGCACGCCATGAAGGTCGACACACACCCCTTCCCCGCCGTAAACATGGTGGAGTATGCTTGCCATGCGGGGTGCCGACCGGGTTTCCCGTGCAATATCAACATGGTAGATCTTGGACACCACGTTGGCAAGGATGGAGATGAGGGCAGCTGCTCTCATAACGAAGAAACAGAGGAAGCCGCTCCACGCGATCGGCTCCGCCAAGACGGCAAGCGCTACGTAACAGAGGGAGAAGTGAAGAACATAAGATATCAACGACCTCTCTCTGATCACCTCCTCAACAAGTATGTGAGTCAGTACGACCAACGCCGACGGTCCGGCGATGATGATGAAAGCGATCGCCTGGCTAGAAGACGTCGTCGGCATAATCGCGATGAGGAGGAGCACGAGCGTTGCGCCAAGGGAAAGGCAAGGGAGAAAGACGACGAGGACAGGCACTGGGATTGTCCCTTCTTCAAGCACCGCCGGGATTCGAGAATGAGCCGATTGCCAACAATCGGCAATTGCCCGTAATGCAACCGAAAAAAGAAGGAGGCAGCCAACGTGTCCGTGTTCGAGCACTTGGGACCTCTCCCGCCACAGAGCAAACGAGCCGAGTCCCTCGGTTGGAAGATCTCGAAGATTCGAAGACGAGGGAGAAGAAGAAGAAGACAGTACCACCGGCCAAGGTGGTGCCCCGACGGACTCAGCCGTTCCCGCAAACGCAGGGTTCAGCGATTGCGCGGCCCGGAAGAAGCCGAGAGGTTATACTTGCATACATTGAGGAAGGCAAGGCCTCGATCCGGCTGCGAAGGTTCGGCGAACCCCGGATGAAGAGGGACGTCCACGAAAAATGGAGTGGCGCCCCAAGCAAAGGAAAGCCGATGATAAAACATCGGCCGGCACAAACATGGTGCTAGTTCCGCCGACGAAGCTCGGTGCTCCACGGTTACACGATACATCCAAGGTGGACGACAACAAGCGCACCAACATGATAAAGTCGAAATTGGGCTGGTTCCGTCTTCCGGCCTGAACGAGTAGCAAGAGCCCGTCAAGGAGCAAACATGGCGAGGCTGATCCTTGTGATCGGCCCCAAAAATTTATGAAAGGAACTTACAAAACCTTCACCGAGCAAGCAACGTGGAGGCCGATTCCAGCAATCGGCCAAAATTATCCTCACACACCATTCTCGCTCGGGTTCAACATGTTATCCAACGTAGCCGATACCATCAATTCTCTTGACGGAATCGGCTCGGGGGCACCTGTGTGGATAGAACACGAGGATATGCAATGAAAGCGTCTCATCGTCTCATCCTTTGGTGATGGGTATTGGAATATGGGGGCCGATGCACTAGTCGGCCGTAAAAAAAAAATTCGAAAATTTTCGAGCACAGCCGATGCAGCAGACATCGACTTAAGGATGTGAAAGCCGATGCATGGCCATCGACTCAAGAGGAATAACTGTTACGATCAGAGGGTCAAGAGGAAGCACAAAGGGAGATTTTTTATGAAGGAACTCCTCAATGGAGTAGTTTGGAGGCTCAGATCCTCTCTTCAAGAACAATGCCAGGAGCAGCCTAGACGTGCAGATCAGGTCAAGGATGGATTGCATGAAATCCGCCAAAAGAAAAGAGCCGATCTAGCCGGCAAGTTGCGGGAAGAACCGAAGAAGCTCGGGGGCAGCTCGCCTTGAAGGCTCTTCGCTTTGAGAAGCCGATTTATGTGCAAATCGGCTGGCTCTGCATAAGGAAATTCCCCACACACGATCAAGCCCAGGTCCATACAGCTAATTCGCGTATCCTCGTCTCTGTTTTGGCTGAGACTCGGGGGGCAACAGGCCTATGGATGCCTTGTTCTTAAGAGCCGATTGGAGTTACCTCGGTTGTTATTGCATCATGGAAGGAAAAGCCGTCGTCTGGTACGAGGTTTGGACCGTGCTGGTGCTGCAAGAAAAGAGGAGATTGGTTCCTCAAATTAGCCGATGAATAGTCATCGGCTGCGGGGCTGCAAAACGCCACGATTGAGAAAATCAATGATTGCCCGATTCGTCACTATCGGTCTTGGTGTGGCAAGCGGAAGGATGGAAATTGGATTAATGAAAGGAGAAATTGGAAGAACAGTTCTCATTAATTCAAAGGAGCAGCTTTACAAGAAGAGCCGATGGCTCTCAAAAGAGGGATCTAGTGCCTAGTGCATCGCTACCGCTAGTCCTATTCTACTAGTCGTCGCTCGTCCTCATCGTCGCCGTCGTCGAGGTCGTCGGCGCTGCTCCCGGAAGCTCCTCGGCGCCGCTGCCCCAGCCCGTCCACCGGAGCCTCCTCCTCCTCCTCGTCATCATCATCGTCCTCGCTATCCGCCCCGCCCGCGAAGCGCTTCGTTGGAGGATACCCAATGGAGGCGGAGGAATCATCTTCCTCCTCCTCATCTTCTTCCTCGTCGTCATCGTAGTCCTCGCCGTCCGCCCACATGCGGGAGCGTTTCTTCGGCGGGAGCCCGGCGGAGGGGAGGCCTTGGTCTTCTCCGCTTATCCTCCCTTCTTCTCCTTGTCCGAGGAGATGGGGTGCTCCCCGGAGCGGAGATCGTCCTCTTCTTTGCTCTTCGAGCAACGGTTGGAGAGAGGTGCCCGAAGCGGAGGAGGAAGAGGAAGACATGGCTGCAGGAGAGAAGGGTTTTTTGGTTTGGTGAACGAGAGCGAGCAAGGCGATGGAGTGGTGAACCGTTTGGCACTGAATAAATAAAGAGAGTGTAGTGGAGATTTAATGCCATACGGTTCTCGAGGGCGTGAGGCTGAAATTGACGATTCATACGAGAGAAGCCCGGAGGCGAGGCGTAATGATGGAAGATTCTCGCGGTAGCTCTGCTCTGCCACGACATGACCCGACGAGGAAAGAACATAATGATTTTGGAAATGTCATTTCCAAAACCAGGGGGGCATGTGTTATCACCAGAATTTGACCGAGTCAGAGGTGGGCCGCGATCAAGATGGGTTTGAAGAAATATATATAGAAGGAATATGTGAATCGGCCTTTTACCAAGTTGGGCTTAATTGCCCGTGTATCTGTAACATATTAGATCGCATCTTAGTTTAGAAGTTAGAATCTTACTCGTGCACGGTTTGGTGCACGCCCACATTAGAAAGTCCCCTGGACTATAAATATGTACCTAGGGTTTATGAAATAAACAACAACCAACGTTCAAACACAAACAAATCTCGGCGCATCGCAAACTCCTTCGTCTCGAGGGTTTCTACCGGTAAGCGTCATGCTACCTAGATCGCATCTTGCGATCTAGGCAGCACAAGCCTGCCTACGTTGTTCAAGCGTTGCTCGTACTGAAGCCTTTTTGATGGCGAGCAACGTAGTTATCTTAGACATGTTAGGGTTAGCATTGTTCTTCATGTTATATGCTTTCGTAGTGCAACCCTTGCATGTCTAGCCGCCCTTACACCTATCTTAGGTGTAGGGGCGGCACCCCGCTTGATCATAGTTTAGTAGATCCGATCCGTTACGATTGCTCCTTGTTCTACAAGGATTAGTTTAATATCCGCAATAGTTAGGCCTTACGAAGGGGGAGGATCCAGCGGCACGTAGGGTGTCGTTCGTTGGCCCTAAGCAGGATGTTCCGAGGATCAACCTCGTGTTGGTTTTTAGGCCTTGTTTAGGATCGGCTTACGATCACCGTGCGTGGCCGCGAGGCCCAACTCGGAGTAGGACGATCCGATTATGCGGTGAAAACCCCACATCGTCGTAGATCTCATTAGCTTTACCTTGATCAAGCAGGACCACCATATATTCGGACACCTCGTCCGAATCATGGGTGGATCGGCTCTTTGAGCCGATTCACAGGATAACCCGAGAGCCGATCGAGGCTCGTATTTAACGTTTACGTGTGTGCCCCGCAGAAACTAAGCGAGGCATCATCCACACCTTCCTGACCAGGTATAGGTCAGGTGACACGCCCTTGTGATAAACATCGGTGCGTGCGACCAGGAGGCTTTGCGGGCCGTCGCTCAGAGGGACTAGGGCCAGCCGCAGCCCTAGTTGTTCCCGGCTCTACGGTGTTGCCCATCTCTACCCGCCAGTGGGTTTCTGACGTCGACAGCCTGTCACCAGTACAAAACACTAGTGACAGGCGCATAAAACAGCCTGTCACTAGCAGTTTTTGAGAAGACCAGCTAAAATGGCAAATGTGTTAGCGACAAGCATTTATAAATACCTGTCACTGGACATACACTTTTTATTTTATTAAGTTGGCTAACATTTTGAGGAGGAGCGTATCAGACGTGGCTCATCTTAAAATAATATCACGGGAAACGATAAAAGTACCACACAAAACCGTGAATCCACAAAATTCTTGACGACACAAGCTTGATATAAAGGAAGAAACAAAGATTTTGATACAGAGTAGATGCATGAAGCACTAGTAGAAAAAGAGGCTTCCGTCCACCCCCATTAGTCCCGGAAATATTCGAACCGCGACTAAAGGGTGCTTTAGTCGCGGTTCGGGAGGCGACCCGTGACTAATGCTCCATCCGCGACGAAAGGGTACCCCTTTAGTCGCGGTTGGTAACACCAACCGGGACTAAAGGTCTATGGAGGAATGCGGCCGGCGGAAAATCCTTTAGTCCCGGTTGGGGACACCAACCGCGACTAAAGGGTACCCCTTTAGTCCCGGTTGGTATCCCCAACCGGGACTAAAGGTTTTTCCGAGTTTTTTTACTCCCACGCACCCTCCACACACACACACACACACCCCCCGTGGATCGCCTTTTTTGGTTTGTAAAATACAAAAGAAAATGATAGAAAATTCAAAAAAAATATTGTTTTCAGATTCTTGTATGTTATGCAACCTACTATTTGGAGAAATTAAGAAATTCGAATTTTCACTTTTTTTGCAAAAAAAATTTAAAAAATGGTAAAACCGCAATAACTTTTGCATACGACGTCGGAAAAAACCGTATAATATATCAAAAAAATCTAAACACCTACGATTAGCCAATTTTTAGATTCTCAAAATTCCAAATGAAAATATGAAAGCAGGAACATTTTAGTTTGTGCTATAAATTATGGATTTTATATTTTTTATATTTTTTTAAAATAAAATTAATAATTGCAAGATTACTATTACTTTTACCCAAATTTTAGATTTTCAAATTTTTAGGTTTTGGCAAAAAAAATATTTAAAAAATTAAAAAAATTAAAAATTAAAAAGTTAATGTTTATTTATTTATTCACGATTATTATTATATCATTATTTTTGTTTATAAAAAAATTTATTTGAAATTTAAACAATAAAAAAATGTGACATCGACCAACATGTTAATAGGATTGATATGATACTAGTATCACATACATGTGCGCGTAGCACTTGGATGCGAGACGGAATGGAACTCGGAAGTTAAGCGTGCTAGAGGTGGAGTAGTGGGAGGATGGGTGACCGAGCGGGAAGTTTGACCACGAGTAAGTAATTTGACTAGAGATAAGTGTAGTTAGAGATAGAGACTAAGCTACGCAAATAACTGAAATAATAGAAATTCTGAAGAAGAAAAAACGGAGTGAAAAAAAATTTGAAACCCAAATGAATTGATTTTTTTTAACGAAATAGCCTTTAGTCCCGGTTGGGGACACCAACCGCGACTAAAGGTGCTTCGCCCAGGCGCACGCTAGCCGCCCACTGGACGGGCCTTTAGTCGCGGTTCGTAAGCAACCGCGACTAAGGGGGGCTTCAGTCGCGCTTAATTGGTCGCGGTTGCGCAACCGCGACTAATGGCAGTTGCGAACCGTGACTAAAGGCCATTTTTCTACCTGCGAAGCCAAGTTTCCTTCGTTTTCTTTTATTTCCTCTCCGATAGTTCTCCACTGTATTAGGTGTCCGACTGCACATAACCGAACCGAAAATGAAAACCGAACCGAAAAAAACCTAACCGAAACCAAATTTCAGTTTTTATGGTTTTATGATTAGGTTTCAGTTAGCAAAACATCAAACCGAAAGAACTTCGGTTAATTCGGTTTTTAACCGAAAAACCGTGGTTAAACCGAAAGAAACCGAACGTCTAGCCTAGCATAGAATCGTGCACTCTAGGCCAGAATAACTTCGCTCCGATCGTTAATATAGCATGTAAAGTGAGTTAATTACACGTTAGTTCCTGTAGCGTGTTGGTTTGTTCCCGTTCAAATCCTACGACCTACATACAGCATGCCTCATCTTGGTCAATTTTTTTTTTGTTTTTTCTATCCCTCTTTTGCAAAACCTTTAGTATGGTCATACAAAATACATATATATTATTATTTGTCCGAAATTTCTTTATTTCTTGTTTCCCTCTTTTCCAAAATCTTTAGTATCATCATACAAAATAAAAAAATGAAATATATGACCATAAAAGTTAGTTTTTATTTTAAAATTCACGTCAACTTTGGTTAATTTGGTTATTACCGAAACCGAACCGAACTTTAATGGTTATTACCGAAACCGTACCGTATTTTAATACGTAACCGTATTAACCGAAGTATTGAAAATGTATTTATCGTATAACCGAATTAACCGAACCGAACTAACCATATTAACCGAACGCGCAGCCGGAATTAGATGCAGGTATGTGACTAGCAGCGTCTAGCCAGCTAGGTATCAGGAAGTATTGAATTCGAGTCTACGTGCAAATGCAGATTGCACGTAACACAGTTAGGCAGCTATGTGCCTGCTTTTTTTTTTAACGAGGCCAGGTATGTGCCTGCTAGCACCCCCGCATAGCGGTTCAGCCACGACCGAAGCGGTTCTTCCTCTGGGCGAACACCCCCGCATAGCACTCTCGCGAGGCGTTCTTTTCTCATCTCGATAGGGTTCCTCCGCTATACAGCCGCCGCCTCCCCGCCCCCCGCGCCGCCCCAGTTCCGTTACATGGTGACAGGATAGGCTGTGGGCAACCCCGTCTCGTCGGCCTGGATCGAGCCGACCTCGAGCTTGCCGTACAGGGCATCCGCCGGCGCTCTGCCTCCAGCCGACATGCTTCTCCCACCATCTGAGTGGTGTTGTGTGGATTTGAGCCATTGTGTTCTTCATCCGCTATTTCTCCTTGCATATTGGATCCATTGAGGCAACCAGCGTGATTGTACCATCTGACACCCCGTGGAACAAAGGAACAACAAATCAGGTTCTGCCACTTACATCCGCTTGAAACTATCACCTGTATATGTTTCTGATAATTCATTCCCCACTATTAATTTTGTATGGATATGTGCTAACACTGCCGCTCCTTCTCCAGCAAGGAGACTCGACGGCAAATCTCCCAAGGCCTGCGATGAAGTATGTGTTCTCATTCACCTGGTAGGATTTTTAGTTTTCGTCTCCTGTAACACTCTGATCATGACAGTTTAACTAATAGAAGTACCTTTATTTTTCATCTCCTGTAAATTAAAAGTAATTCCTTTGCTCCATAACTTGAATGTTAGTACCGTGTAAAATATATGTTGGCTTTGCATCATTTTCCTTGGTTCCTTCCCAAGGATTACATTGAGTAATTCAAATGGTATGCCTACCACTTCAAAAGTCGCAATTTATGTATCAGGCAACATTTTCTTTCATGATTTATTAAATCATTTTTACCAATACTTTTTCTCTATCTCCATTTCTGAATCCGTAGTTCACATTTGAGTGCCCAATGTTCTAGTTAGCATTTCTGTTCTAGACACCAAACTCTCACCATGTGCTTGATTCCTAGGTTGATGCACTTGAGAACAATGTTTGTACTTCTCTGATTCTCTCATGGTTGCGTTGTATTCTATGAACCCGTGGCCATGGATTGGTGAGGAGAGGCATAAGGACCACAAGTTTACAATGGGAAATAAAAGGTTCCTGTCATTTTAAGCACATACTAACATTCGCTATTTTCTGTTTTTTACCTTCCATGGCCGCGAGACTAGCATAAGGAACACAGGTTTATAACTGGATCAATTAATCTTAAACTAATGTTCTTCTGTACTTTATGACTTTTATTTCCTTGGCTGCCAATGATAAACTGACCAAAAACATGTTTTGGAGAAGTTTTTTTATTTACTTATCCAAAGAATAAATAGAAATTTCTTTACGGGATTCTCTTCACCAATCTATTGTAAAATTTTAATTAGTTGTTAAGACATTGAGCTGTGCAATCTGTAATGATTAAATTCCATTTTTTCCTTGTCATTGATTGTATAGCAGCGTAGCTGAAGTAAGATAATCCTCACACTATGCCACTATGCTAAATCAGAGACATGTGAATTCTAGCCTTTCGCTTATTTGGTAAATACAACATGAGTTTTTTTATATGAACATGATTTCTTTGTTTGTATCAGGTTAAGCACATCATCAGTGTCCTGCGCCATTTAGGTCCCTACAAAGAAGACGGAATGAAAGAATTTGCACCTCAACAAGTTGGTGGAAATGTAAATCAGAGAAAGGAACTTGCAGCTATGCATATGAACAACACATGTGCGTGGTGGTGCCGTTCTTTGGAGTTCAAGCTGATTGCTACATAACAAACTACTCTTTGTTGTCTAGATTGCAGGTTCTTATACCATTGTGTCAGTTGTAAAAATATTATGTCATATTAGGTGATGTGAATGTATCATTGTACAACATCTTATTGTGCTATATGAAATATTTGTGGAAAATATATTTAATTTTATACCATAATATTGTGCTATCTGGAATATTCGTGGAAAACTCTTTTTTTTTATTATCGGCAATCGCAACCAGTGACATGCATCTCTTTTGCCTATCACTAGTATACATATACTAGTGACAGGCACTTTGCCTGTCAGACAGGCGCCGTGCCTGTCACTAATGGGCCTTCTGAGCCTGTCACTGATAGCCTTTTCTGCAGTAGTGCTTCCGCAAGCAGCTTGGGATAAAGCGTCGAGAGCCATGAGCGGCGCGTAGCCAATTACCACCACTGCCACATTAGAAGAGATGCAACCGTATCAATATAGACTCGCTCGGGCCAGACGAGAAATAGAAAAAGAAAAGTTGGTACTTGAGCAAAGGAAAGCCGCAGCTTCTGCATCGAGCAGGTGAAGAGCTGATTTGAGTCGACAATCAAGGACTTCGGATGACAAACACAGAGCAGCGCGCGATAGAGGAAGATCTCGCCTGCAACATATACCCGAGCATGAGCGGGAGCACCTGATCTAGAACCTCGACATGTCCTTTATGTCAATCAACACAAGAGGGAACATTATCCCCAAAACATCGGAAGCTGGGTATATGGCGGCTCAAGCCTTTATACTAGCGTCAAAACCACTGGCTGGAGACCCGAGAGAAGCACTGTATCAGATGGCCATAACAGGAGTTGAAGTCATGGGAACAACGTTCGCAGGACCTAGTACACCACAACCCGAAAGTGCTCCAAGACGAAATAGTCCTTGACCCACCACGGTGGCACGAGACCCCCCACGAGCAGACGTGGCGAGGAATACATAAGCTCAAGATAGAGTCGGCAGTGCATAGGAAAATAGATCCAGGCGATATTCGCCAGAAGTCGAGGAAGAGGATATGTGTGGACTCCCCTGCTTTACTCGACGAGTTCGCAGAACACGGGTCCCTTCTAGCTTTAAGTTGCCAGACGGTTATAAAAAGTTCGATGGCCTGCAAGATCCCGAAGATTGGATAATTAATTTCCTGGAGACAGTAAAGCTGCTGGGCGGATCAACAGCAACAGCTATGCAGAGCGTTCAAGTACATCTCAGTGGAGCCGCAAGATCATGGATAAAAAAGCTACCAGCAGGATCCATCGACAGCTGGGAAACTTTTGAGGAGTTGTTCATAAAGAATTTTCGTTCCACGTGTAAAAAGCCCGCATCCATAGAGCACCTAAGGGCCTGCAAACAAAAGTATGGTGAACCAATGAGGACATACATCTAGCGTTGGAATATCATAAAGAATTCTGCTGAAAACGTATCCGATGAAAGATCGATAGATGCGTTTGTCGCGGGAATTCAGCGAAAAGACTTCATCGAGGACTTGGGCAGATCCAACCCGAAAAGATGATGTGCAGATGGAGAAGATGGAGAAGATGATGTGCATAATAAACGGCACAGGTCACCCGAAGAGGACCGCAACAGAAATAATAATCAAAATAGGCGACGATATTCTCGCCCGTACGCAGACTACGACAATCCTGGCCAAGTGGCGACCGGTTTCCGAGGAAACAGTGGTGGAAATATTCGGGAGGATTATCAGAGAAGCAACGAGCAGCGCGACGCACCAAGTTCTAGCAGACAAAATAATCGACCAAGGTTACAGGGGCCATACAATATATCACCCGACGATCTCTTTAATGGACCATGTCAGATGCATTTTTATCTCGACAATGAGGGAAAACGACAGTTAGGCCACCTTCAGAAGGACTGTCGAACTTTCCAAGCGTTGCACCGGTACGCAGGACATGCCAATGCACAGGCAGCAAATAGGGGGAACCCGTAAGGGCCAAGGAGTGAGATTCACCTTCTACCTCCACCCGCAATTACCGATGAAAATTGACATCAGTTGCAAGCGCGGCAAACCCAATCAACGGTCCCTACATCGATAAAAACGGAGCGGTGGCGATGATTCAGAAGGGCATGCCCTCGAATAGGGCCCAGAAGGTGATTTCGCGACAAGTGTTCATGGTAGAAAAGATGCCTCCACCAACAATCGAGTATCTGAATTGGTCGGGACAGGACATTGGGTTCACTCAAGCAGACCATCCACCTCAAGTTGCACGACCAGGGAAATCAGCGATGATCCTTCCAGCAGTAATCGCAGGATTCGACGTATCACGTGTGTTCATAGATGGAGGGAGCAGCATAAACCTCATGTACGCAGATACATTGAGGAAAATGAACATATCTCTGGCAAATTTGACACCAACCGACATGCGTTTCCATGGCATCACACCCGAAAAACCTAGTTATCCACTGGGAAAGATCAATCTTTACGTTCAGTTTTTGAACCCGAGAAAATTACAGAAGAGAGAAGCTGAAATTCGAAGTCGTGGATTTTCCATCGCAATATCATGCCCTACTGGGACGACCAGCTTATGCTAGATTCATGGCAGTACCACATTATACATACTTGCTATGGAGCCTACCCGGACCCAAGGGCCCAATCATGGTGAAGGGAAGTTTTGCTTTGGCAGATAAGTGCGACAAGGAATTTCACAGGGTGTCAGAAACCTTCGGGATGCAGGCAGAATACATGGCGTCAAGGCTAACAACTGATTATGATGTGTTGCCTGACGGAGGAAGGACGCTTGAGGAGCAAACTTTCGACACCTCCAAGAACTCAAAAGAAGTGCAGATCCACCCGACGGATCCTAAGACGACGGCTATCGCAACAAACATGGATAGCGCATAGGAAGTGCGCTCATCGAGTTCCTCCGTGAGCGCTGGGAAATCTTCGCATGGTGTCCAGCTGACATGGTAGGAGTACCCAGGGAACTTGCCGAGCACCCCCTTAATCTGGATCCACGAGCCAGGCCGATTCGACAACCTTTGCGGCGTTTCTCTGAGCCAAACCGAAAAGCTATGCTATCTGAGATTAATCGACTCAGGGAGGCAGGATTTATCAAGGAACTACACACCGAAGCCACATGGGTAGCTAACCCAGTGTTGGTCCCGAAGAAAAACACGGAGGTCCTTCGCATGTGCGTCGACTTCACGTGTCTCAATAAACATTGTCCAAAGGATCACTTTCCCCTCCCGAGGATCGATCAAATTATCGACTCCACGGCGGGTTGCGAACGTCTTTCCTTCCTGGATGCGTATTCTGCTAACAACCAGATCCGATTAAAAGAAGATGAAGTCAAAACAGCTTTCATAACCCCTTATGGCGTGTTTTGTTACAGAACAATGCCTTTTGGGTTGGAAAACACGGGAGCAACATATCAACGAATGATGCAGAAATGTCTCGCCACACAGATTGGCAAAAATGTTCAAGTATACATCGACGATGTCGTCATAACAACAAAGCAAGGATTATCCTTGATTGATGATCTCAAGGAAACCTTTGACAACCTCGACAAGTTCTGCCTCAAGCTGAACCCGACAAAATGCTCTTTCGGTGTCCCTGCAGGAGAGCTTCTCGGGTTTCTGGTGTCAGCAAGAGGAATCGAGGATAACCCGGAGAAAACTCAAGCTATCATAACGATGAGGAAGCCAACCAAGCTCAAGGAAATACTGGACGAGTCGCAGCTTTAAGCAGATTCGTCGCCGGGCTGGGAGAAAAAGCGTTGTCGTTTTACGCGCTGATCAAGCAAGGGGAAAAGTTCGAGTGGAACGAAGAAGCAGACAGAGCTTTTGAGGACCTCAAGCGCACAATCTCGAAACCCCCAATATTGGTGGCTCCAAAAGACAAAGAACCTCTCTTATTATATATTGCGGCCACACCTCAGGTGGTCAGCACGGTCCTCGTGGTGAAAAGAGAAGAAGGAGGTAAAATCCATGGGGTTTAGCAGCTGGTATACTTCATCAGTGAAGTTTTGTCGCCCTCAAAGCAACGTTACCCGCAATATCAGAAGTTGGCATATGGCGTGTTAACAACGATAAGAAAATTGCGATATTACTTTTCGGCACACCCGATAGTAGTTGTCAATGAGGCACCTCTCTCCAACATCTTGAAAACCCAGAAGCCACGGGGTGTGTCTCCCTTTGGGGCATAGAACTCTCCCCTCGAGACATCACTTATGCGAAACGAAAAAGCAATAAAGTCATAGATTCTGCCAGATTTTGTCGCAGAGTGGATGGAGCTACAAAACACGGGACCTCCGGATTTATCGAGTATTTGGACCATGAACTTTGACGGGTCCAAAAGATTAGAGGGAGCTGGAGCACCCAACGCGGACACTTTCCGCGACCGCGAAGCGTCCGCGGAGACGCAAACCTGGCGCATATTTGGGCCAGGTTTGAGTCTTCGCGGACGGCCCGGTCACTTTGCGTCGCCCCGCTGGAGCAGGATCTAGACGCATTTCCGGTCACAGCATCCGTTTGCGTTGCGCCGCTGGAGATGCCCTTAAAAGAGGTGGTCCATGTGCCTGGGGAGTCGCGGTAGCGACCCGGTGAACTGCCTCCAAACTGCGGTGTCCTCTCTTCGTTAGGAGCACATAGCGTGTACGGGCAAGCTGTGGAGCAGGTCATGGCAGAGCTAAGTGTGGCGTGAGGATGCGTGGAACAGGGAGGGGAGCGCCGCGCACGACAAGGAGTACGGATGCTTTTCCGTTGTTGCCCTTGTCCTCATTACTAGTGTGCAGCATGCCCTCTCTGGCCTGGGCGCATCGCCATCTTGTGTGTGTCTCCCATCGTGGTGTGGGAGGGGACGCGACAACACAGGCCGGAGCCGTTCAGCGGCTAGCACGTCGCTGCCAGACCCTCCTTTGACACCGACTTCACACGCAAACACGGATATGGTCATGGCCGCCACGGCTAAACACCATCACCTCTCCCAAGTCCCAACATGACGACCCCAACCATAGCCACCATCTATCCTAACCCATGTCCCCCTTCCCACCATCGCCGGAGGATGCCGCCAGGCAAAGACTGTGCGACTGATGGCGGTGGCGGGGCTCCTCTCGATGTTGATCCATGTAGGCTTGGCTGCTAACTCTCTGTCCTCTCTCATGGTCGAGGTTTGCCTCTCCTTCTCAAGTTCTGGTTCCGGTCGACTCCAGTGCTCTGGTCCGCTTCTCCCACGTTGTCGCTCAGAGCTAGCCTGCGTGGGGAGCTCAGGGATGATGTCAAATCTGGAGCTTGTGGTTGGGGTGTTGACCATGGCATGCATGATATGCTGGGGCTACCGGTGGCAGACCCCTCCCTCCCCACCCTACTCCTTTCTGCGATAGTGCTAGATCCTAGATCTGGGGCTTGCTAGGGGTATGTGGTTGGTGGGGCCACATCGATGGGATTCGATTCCCCCGGCTAGATCTGCCAAGCTTGGGAGCGGTGTGTATGTATCATGCTCTCTCCGACGATGACCAACATTGGTAGGATTCAGTTGGTTTCCGCTAGGTAATTTGGCTCGCAAGGACGTCGGCGAGTTTGATGTGGTGTTTGCGAAAGCAACGCAAGGCTTCAACCATTGCAGGTGACGACGACGTCCACGAAAGTTCATCTCCTTGGAGGCGTGGCCATGACACTCATCCTGTTGGTTGTTGTTGTCCCATGGGCGCTATCTACTGCTCTATTGACTTGCATCAAGTTTTGCTCGGCTCTATATAAGCGGTGTGCCCCAAGTTTGGGTGGCCCCTCCTAATCCTTGGGAGGTAGTCGGACTTGGTGTCGTGCCACAGGGTATATCGGTGATTTTCACCAACCAGTGGCTATCTTGTCTATAGCTGCAACGACATAGGTTTTCCCTTGGGGTGGGTGTTGTAGCTTCCATGGAAGCATTGCATGACGCTGCCCTGTGCCAACAACGATGATGCTCCCAAGCGTCGTTACCCTTCCTTAAGGCGTTGTCATGAAGCTCCCTCCTTTGAACTCTGGAGTTTCATCTTCTCACTAGTGTTGTTAGGGGGTTCCCTAGGTGGTGATGGTCTTTTGCAAGCTAGGATGCTCGGGGGAGCTAATTTCGTCTCGTGCAGTTCCTTCGAGTGGCATCTCGCTGCTTGAAGATTCAGGTCATGGCACCGATGTTTAGCTGAAGTCTCGAGCTTTTTGTCTAGAACTTGTAGTTCAAAGCCTTGCCATGCTTTTCTTGTTCTTCTCTCCTCTTAGTCTTTAGCTTCTCACAATCTAAGCTTGTATGTCTAGCTATTATCCCTAATTTTTGTTTTTCTATTTTTGTATTGTTGTACGTCTAGCCATTTGATGGCTTCATTAACTCAAATTTGGGCTCATCGAGCCTTCCATCTAAAAGAGAGAAAGAGATAGTAGACAGATTCAACCCACTTATACCATACTGTAAGGGTATATTTTACTCTTAACTGTTATTTTGGCTAATGATGACATTGGAGCTATAGTGTGAACTAATGTTACCTTCTAGTGAGTATACATGTTTTTAGTTCACAAGTGATGGTTTAAGGTGGTTAGACCCCCATTCACTATTAAAGGTAAGTGCTAGTGTTTTGGTTATATTCCTCTTTATTTATGTTTGGATCAATAGAAAACACCGCACCATTAAGATGGTGCTCTCGACGAGCTAGTTGGGGATGTTGCCTTTATCTAAATAACACATCCTACCACCAAATTACGGTCAGAAAAAAGTAAGAAGAGAGTAGTTTTTATGAGAAAATTTCTTTTGGGATGCCTCGGTGAAACCGGCGTGCAAACTGGCTCCGCTTGGCTCCCTGCTGATCAATCTGTGGGTTGTCAGCCTATGCGTCGGTGTATGCCAAAGTGATGTACCGAGGGCATCTTCCAATGGAGCGATCCATATCGGACGCTGATGGTCGCGCACGTCCGTTTGCATGGCCTCGCCGACATGAAAATGATCGTTTTTTAACCGTGCTTCTGTTCGTCTGGGTGTGCTTCCAGCGGGGCGATATATATTATTTTTCCATAATTTTTTATTTACGAAATAAAGGAGGAACAAGCGCTAGACTACTTGTCGCCCGACGGCTCGGCCCCGTCGTTGCCTCCATCCCTCCTCATTAGCTTCTCTGTCGCCCGCCGATCCGTCTGCGGTGCGGCCGCCAGAGCTCGGTGGGCTGCCGCGTCCTCTAGCAGCCGCTGCCGCAACGTCTCATTGACGGCATCGTCGGCCTTCTTGAACGTCTCGAAGGACTCGAATAAAGCCTCTGCTCCGCCGCCTTCTCCTCCGGGTCAGGCTCGTCGGAGTCAGAGTCCCACTCAAATTCGGAGTCGTCCTCTGCGGCCACTGCCTCCCTGTGGCGTTTTTGCTTGGCGTGGAACGCCGCATGGGCGCCCGCTCCTCCTCTGTTTCCTGCTTCGCATCAGCCATGAACTTCACGTCCATGGCCGCGTCGATGATGTTGTCCGCGCTTTAATCGTTCTCCTCGCCGAAGCTCTAGACCGGGGAGGTGAAGGCACCGTAGGCTGGCCACGTCTAGCGCTGCTCATGGCAAAGGTGGAGGGATGTGTGGAGGCGACGCTACGGTGGAGGATGTGTGGCGGCTAGGGTTTGTTTGGGATGAGATGAGATGCGCGCGCCCCTCTTTATATACGCCGGAGGCAACTGTGGAGCGCGACACGCGTGGCATTGGTAGTCGTGGGCGGCGGCCGCTCATTAGGCGAGGCATCTCTATTAACATGACGCAGACTGCTAAGCGACGCATCGGTGCCAGTATGCGACGTCCTGATAAGATGCATCGTGATAGGGTCGCTGCCAGGTGGGTCCGATAAAACGTCAGCTAGACGTGAGCGGATACTCGGCGCAACCCCGCAACATCCACGAAGACGCATCTGAGACGCATATTTGGGCAGTGTTTGCGCGAACAGTTCGATCACTATGCGTCGAGCCGATGGGCCAGGTCTGACGCATTTTTTTGACCACGTGGACGCTCGCCCCCGGCTGCTGATCAGTTCGGCGCAGGTTCCGCTTTCGGCTCGGCCTGCCGAACAGATCTGCACAGGCCCGCAGCCGTAACCCGGCCTTCCAACTCGGTCAGCCCAGGGCTCGTTGTTGTACCGATCGTGGTGCATTGGCGCTGCCCAGTTCGGTGGGTGAACTGGCTACGCCAGTCCGTACGCCGGTTGGTTCGGCGGGTGGCTCGAATCTGCCGCTGCACCAAGGCATCCCCGCCTCCCCATCCCCGGTCATACCTCCGCCTCCACTCCCCTTTCCGCAACCAGTGGAGACGTCAGGGCAAAGCCCAGGTAGATCGACGGCGCCCAGGCCTCCCCTCGCACAGAAGGGGTTGGAGATCACGGCGGCTGGCCGATCTCAGATCCAATGATGATGATGGCAGGATAACGACGGACGGTGTGTGTGGCTTGGCAGCGTTGGGTGACGCCATGCGAGTGCCGCTCAATCTTCGGCATGCTCTGGAGTTTGCTCTGCATCAAGAGGGATCATGGGTTGGTGTCCCTGGGCTTGGATGTTGTGGTATTCTCCTTCTTCAAAGGTGGTTAGCCTGAGGCTGGGTTGTCGGATCGCGAGACCCATCATCTAGTCTCAGCGGTGAGTCAGGGAGATATAGTTGTCGGTGAAAACCAAGCTGACTTGGCTGGCGATGGCGGCTTTCTGCGTCGTTAGCTTGATGAAGGCATCGTCGTGCAGCGATTGTCGCCCCACTCGTGCTGCTCCAGGGTAAACCCAAGGATCTGATCTTCCAGATCGGACAATGGCGGCACTGTGGTCATTTCTCTCTTGGGAGCATCATTTGTGAAGCAGCTGCATGACAGGCAGGAGGAGGAGATGTCAAGTCATGCCTGGCTGCGCACGACGGATATTCCAGGGTGCGATCAACACACGGGCTATGTGAATCTCTACCCTGAAGATGGACCATGAGTTTTTATGGTGGCGATGGCTTCTAAAGCAAGGTCATAAGATGCTCATCAAGGTACTGCTGGACCGGTTGCAAGCTCATGTTTTAGGCCTAGGCTGGGATGCCCATGGTAATTTGTTGGTGGGGCGTTCTTTCTGTTTTTAGGGATGAGGCCTAACACCACCTAATTCCACCCATTTGTCGGGGTTCTAGGTGTTAAGTGGTGGCTTTGGATTTTGGGATGTAATTCCTTGTTTAATAAATTTTAAATAAAGGACGTATCATCGCTTTGATGGGGAGGTTGAGCCTCCATTTCCATTTCAAGATAAAATAATCATCATCTAGATTGCCTCACCTAGCTGCATTAGACTCACTTATATTCCACAAAGCATGAACTTGCAAAAATAATAATTATATAACCTATTTATCTGTATCCTTTCAAAACTCATACCACGCTACCACACGCATAGATGCCAAGAAACTTTTAAGGCTCTCCGCCCCTACTTTTGCAGCACAAACTAGCCACTTGGAACGCATAGGTATTTTTACTCAAAACACCACATACTTGTCGCTGCTACGTATAAAATAAGGTAATATACCACTCAAAGAATTTGACTTGGAGATAAATGTCACCAAAATTAGGTGAAATTTTAGAGCTGTAATAACCCTGATGTATACGAGCTAACAACTCGATTGTTTAACATATTTAATTAGCTCAAATAAGGGCTACACCCAGAGGGCAAAAAGTATCGCTACACTGCTATCCTTAGGATCTTTAAGTGCTATATGCCTAATTTTAATTCAAATAAAACTTACCTTATAAACCTTTGCGAATCCACCATGGCCGATTTCTCGCTCTTTAGAGAAGTTGTCTGTGATGATCTTCAAAATTGGAAGTTGTAGATTCGTCGGATTCCTTCTTCCAGCAAGTATATCCTCCAATAGATGACGATGTTCCATATATCTGTTACAAATTCCATTGTAGAGAATTTCAGCATTGCAAGAACCAAAAATTAATTTCCCCCATGAAATGATAACTGGATTAGTTTTTCCATTTTCCCAACAGCACAACAAACTAAAAAATTAAACAGAAATGTCTACAGTAATTCTTGTGTGCTAACCAATATTTATGGCAACACCAAATCATGAACTATTAACATGACGGCGATCATGGGCGGCGATCGCAGGTGACCTCCACGGCGGCAACACGCGGGAGGGTCAGACGGCAACACCGTGGCCACACGCGAACGAGCGAGGGCGCCAGAGCCGGGAAGCCAGAACGGAGTCGGAGGACGCCGAGGGATCATGTGCCTGGTGACCGGCGGATGCCGCCCTCCTCAGGGCATCTCCAACAGACGCCTAAAAAACGCTCCACACTATAATAAACATTATTTTTGAGCGCGGAAGGCAAAAAAAAATGACTCCAGCAAACGCTGTAAAATAGAGCGGGCGTACGTGGGCTGTAAACGTGCCGCTCCTGATCCAGGGCGCACACAAAAACTCGACCGCGTGAAAATCCAAACTGCCACTCAAACTTCCATCCGTGGGGCAGGAGGTGAGGGTCGGGCAGGAGGCAAGCGCGCGGGCAGAAAGAAACAGGGGAAAAGCTTGTCTTCCTCCGGTCGATTCGTTTCCGGATTAGGTAGAATCCGCCGCGAGGAGGAGGCGACGTCTGGCCGGCGAATTCCCGTCCCCGCAACCCATTTCCCGAGGGGCTCGCGCGGGTTAGATTGATTTTCCTCTAAAGCTCCCGTCTTCTTCGTACGGCCGCTCGCCGGAGCACGTGAGAGGCGGCGGCGGGATGGGGATGGGCGTGCTGGCGTCGCAGCTGGCACGGCAGCTGGGCGGCGCGCTCTCGACCTCGCCTCGGTGGTGTCCATCAACATCTTCGTGGCGCTGCTCTGCGCCTGCATCATGAACCGATGGCTCAACGAGTCCATCACGTATGTTGAAATTTAGTTGATTTTTTTTTCAGATTTATTTGTGGCATGTTTGATCTTGTTTGTTTGTTGTATGAATGTTAAAGAAACTTATTTGTGGAGCTCTTTTACAGCTCTGGTGAAGGATTGTTTTTGGCTTCTTAATTGCGCTGTAAAATAAAACCTCCGATGAAACTCGCGTCGATACCGCGCGCTGTATCTGGATCAATCCCGCTACAAATAACTTTTACAGGCTAAATTTTAGAGCCTCTGTTGCTCATGTCTTTTCCAGCCGGCGAGCTACCGCAGCCGCTTGCAGTCCCTAAGAAGTGCCAGACCTATATTTAGTTGCCAAAAATTCGGGTTGACCGGGTCGAGGGGCGCGGTTCGCCATGTCAGGGAACAAGGTTCAATGAGGGGTATACAATTTGAAACGTCAGTCGTGATCCACTTAATTTGGGATCGATACCCCAGATCGCCATCCACTAAATGATTTTTTCTTAAATTATTATGTGGCATGGAGGCAAACTCCCATAGCCCCATCCTTTTTTTGGCGAAGTTTTGATCTTATGATTCTTTTTTCTTGATATTTGGTGGAGGGAATTATGTCCCAGCAAATTTACTTCCAACCCAGCAAATTTTCTTTTACCCAAAAACAAATAAAGATGATTAAAACTATGAGGTCCACAAGTCAGCTCACTAACATGTCAGTTGGCTGAGTACTCACGGCAAACAAGTCCACGCAATCTTATCTGTTTCTTCCCCACGAACCGAACCAGAAATCCATCCCCAAATTCCATCTGCAAAAGAGAACGTAGGCATAGTCCAGTGGTTGGGATCGTAGTGACGCACCCCCAACGATCAGAGTTCAAATCCTGTCAGGAAACTTTTACTATATCATCATTTAGTGTCTGGTTCTTCGGTTCTTCCTAGCACTAATTCATCAAATTCCATCTGCAAAACCATGAATCGAACATTCTAGCTCAGTCTAGCTATAGCTACCCTAGGAAATACTATGGCTACCAAGTGGCGACAGATGAACGGAGAAGAGCAGGCCGCACTGCAGCGGCAACGTGAGAGCGAGACCGACCAATCGGCCCCAGAAGTACGGCTTCATGTGCTGTGAGGTTCCCCAGGAAGAGCTCCACCAACCTACGGCTAACTCCGCCACAGTGATCATTGAACAAGGAAGCTTGACAGCTGAAGAAGTGGAAGAGGAGTTCAAGGATCTGGTTGATGAAACCTGGGATTGGCAAGTCCGTCAGATCAGTGCTTCGGACTTCGCTGTGGTGTTCCCGTCCAAGGAGAGTTTGAGGATCGCCATCCGCGGGGGAGGCCCGACCCTTCCGTCCGGCAAACTCAAAGCAATCATCACCATGCAAGTTGGGGACCCGGCGGCGTCGGAGACTACGGTGGAAACTTGGATCCGCCCGATCGGCGTCCCCCTCCTACGAGACATGCCGACCGTCTTCTCCTCTGCACGCGGGAGCTGGGCCGCCCAATTGGAGTGGATATGGATTCCCTCGCGCACCCCTCGGCCCCAATCCGCATGTCAGTGGGTTGCCAAGCTCCAGTTCAGCTACAAGACTACATCACCCTGTTCGTTAACATGCAAGGCTACCGCATCGGAATTGAGCGTGAAGACCTCGCGGCCGCGGAATCACCACCTCATGCCCCTCACCGGCCCCTGCTAGAGGGGAGATGATGACAAGGACGAAGACAATGAAGAAACGAGACGAGGACCGTTGGGACGGCTACGAGGCGAGCACCGCAAGAACGACAAGGAAGTGTCCTCGGCCCGGCGGGAGGGGCTGGGGGCCCGAGTCGCAAGTCGTGCGCTCGGGCAACGCTCGCGTCAGCCGTGCGAGTTACGGCACCCTCCTCCAACGTGCGGCTGCCCGCCTCGGTCTTCTCCCGGTATGGCACCAACCTAACGAGAGACGGGAGATATCTTCCCGATGATGGCCAAGATCATGCACGGCGCAGGCGAGCGGCCACTGCCACGGACACCGTCGACTCGGTGGATGCGACACCTTACGAGCCTCCGTCTCTATCATCCGCGACACACCCGAAGATCCTTTGGTCGCGGATCATAGCGACCCGACCCACGGCAAAGCTATGTCTCTATCTCGAGGCGACGGGGAGGAGGCAGGTCTTGAGAGTACTCCACGGCGAGGCTTCCAAGGAGCAGGCTGAACCGTGACGGTGAGAAGAGGAGCAAAAGCAACCATGACGAGGCCCTCACGGCGTGCGATGTTGGAAGCGGCCGAAGCGGCCGAGAAGACCTTGACCGGCGAAGTGGAGATGGTGGACCAGAACTCGCCCGTGAACTCAACAGTGTGCACCCCACAGCTTCACCTGGCCCCTGCTATCTCGCGCCACCCCACGGTGCGACAACGCGCTGCTCGAGGACTCTCCCATCCCGGCCCTTGGCGCGGCCGGTGGCCCGCGCTCCGCGATCCAAGGCTGTTCCTGCTCAAGCGGACCGCAAGAGTGCGCGTGGAAAGGGCCTCACAGACGGCCCGGTCCTGGAACGCGCAATCCGCTACACCGCCGACAAGAACGCGTCGTCCAGGCCTTCGACGGACAAGACTGCAGCAACTTCTCCACCAGCCCCGCGATTCTAGGTACGTCTTCTCTTAACGAGTTTCTTGCTTTCCAAGATTCTTCCGTTGAACACCTTCTACAAGTGGCCAAAGATAGGCTGTATCCTGTTCAAATCGGTCGACAAGTCTCCGAGCTCAGCTAGTGGCCCTTCTTCAAGCAAAGGAGCTTGCACAAGCAGAACTTGCCGCCGCACGGAAAAAGGTGGAGGAAGAGGAGTTGAAGCGCAAGAATGAGGAAGAGATGAAGGGCAGCTCACCTGCCGCAGCTTCGACTGCGCCTTTGCGAGAGAGTCCAAGGGGGACTCCCTCGGCAAGGACAGAGAAAGCCGTTTGTGCGCCTATCAGACCGAAGCGTTCTAGAGCGATGGCCAGACCAACCCCAATGGGCTCACGCCCTCTCACCCGCCGAGCACGGGCTCAACAGCAGGTGCCCCAATGAGGGTCCTCTTTTGGAATATCCGAGGGTTCGGCGGGGAAGGGGCGCCGAACCCTCCTCAAGGATTACTTGCGCCTTCACCGGATTGATGTTGTGCTTGCTCCAAGAAACCATCAAGCGAGGATTTTTCGGACGCCAGAGCTCGGGAGCCTTGAAATTGGGGACAAGTTCTTCGGGATTGGCTTCCCGCTTCGGGACATTCGGGTGGGATGCTCATCGGTGTTCGCGACGGCATGTTTGAGGTGGGCGCGATCGGCCGCGGACGAGTTTTCCTTAGTGTTGCGGTTCTACATAGGGTGTCGAACCGTACTATGGATATCATTGGCGTGTATGGCCCGGCTGACCACGGCCGCTCAAGGGAGTTCCTTCAAGAATTATCGGCCAAGATCGCCACTTCAACCGGACCCTGCTCCCGGGAGGTGACTTCAACCTTATTAGGGCGGCGAGAAGACAAAAACAACTCCAACTCTGAAGCTGGACGTTAATCGACCTCTTCAACGACAACATTGCTTCTACGGGGCCTTAGAGATCCCTCGCACCGGGGCGAGGTTCACTTGGACTAACCGCCGGCTTAACCCGGTCCGCTCGGCCCTCGACGAGTGTTCGTTTCGCCCAATTTCGAAGCTATCTTCCCCTTATGCTCGCTAGCGGCGAAACCGATCCGGGTTCGGATCATACCCCACCGGTTTTTGACACGGGGGAAGGGTTCCCTGTCCGTAACAACCGCTTCTTCTTTGAGTCGGCATGGCTTGAACGACCGGAGTTCGGGTCGATTGTGCATAATGAGTGGGCAAATCTCGGTAACAAAGTCGGAGGCCGAGACATCCTAGGCCGGGTGGAATTTCATGAGCGCGGGGCTCGGACAACATCTCGGAGGTCGGAGTCACAATGCGGGACGTGACTCCAAAGAATCAAAGGCGGCGCTGCTCGCCCAAATCACCCGGTTGGACGCCCAAGGCGATGCCGCTGGTTTGGATGAGGAGGGGTGGGCAGCCGGATATCATTTGGAGGAACAAGCTGCTCCACCTCTATAGGGTAGAGGAGGAATGCTGGAAGCAAAGAGGCGAGAACCAAGCTGGACTCCGCATGGGGATGCAAACACTGCCTATTTTCATGCTTCGTGGCGAATGGGCGCCGGCGTAAATGCCACATCTCTATGCTTAATGCGAGCGAGGGGCCAATCACGGACCGGAGATTGATCCAACAACACATCTATGCCTTCTATCGGGAGGCTGCTAGGCACCACGGCTGCGAGGAGCTGCGGGTTAGCTCCGGACACACGGGCGGGTGGACAAAGGGTGTCACAAGCTGAGAAAGATAGATTGGCCATCACCTTCTCCGAGGAAGAGGCTGGAGGACATTGTCAAGGATATGAAAACGAACAACGCCCCGGGCCGGACGGCTGCTCGTGATTTTCTACAAGACCTTCTGGCCCCTGGTTAGGCGAGGTATCCTACACATTCTCAATGACTTTGTGCTGGGGCGCATCGACATTGCACGCCTCAATTTCGGGATCCTCTCGCTTATCCCCAAGGTCCCGGGCGCGGACCAAATCACCCAATTCAGACCCATTGCTCTCATCAACGTCATCTTCAAGATTGTTTCCAAGGCATATGCGGCTCGCCTTGATCCGGTGGCCAACGGAATCATCGGCGCTAACCGAGACGGCTTTCATAAAGGCGGAAACATCCTGGATGGTCCCCTAGCGCTCATTGAAATCATCCACGAGCTGAAATCCAAAAGGCGGGGGAATTCTCCTTAAGCTTGACTTTGAGAAGGCCTATGACCAGGGTTAATTGGGATTTCCTGGCGGAGGTTCTCGGAGCTAAGGGGTTCGAGCAAGGGTACATCCACCGTATAACTCAGGCTGGTCGGTGGAGGCCAAACGGCGATTTCTATCAATGGGGTGGCTGGTCCATTCTTTAGGAACAAGCGCGGAGTGCGGCAAGGGGACCCACTATCCCCGCTATTGTTCAACTTCATTGGCGAGGCTCTCTCCGCTATCCTTTACGCAGCTGGGAGGGCGGGACATATCCATGGGGTCGTCCCGCACCTTATTCCGGGGGGAATCTCGCATCTACAATACGCTGACGACACCCTTATTCTTATCCAAAACACGGATGAAGACGTGGCGAATCTCAAATTCCTTCTCATGTGCTTTGAAGACATGTCCGGGCTAAAGATAAATTACCACAAAAGTGAAGTTATCGTCATGGGCCAACGAGGCGGAGAGCGGACCGGAATCGCCAACAAGGCTGAATTGCAAGCGGGGGCTTTTCCCTTCATCTATCTTGGACTTCCTATCTCGGATCGTAGGCGACGCTTGAACAGTGGTTCTTCCTTGTGAGAAAGCTTGCCACCAAAGTAGAACCCTGGTCGGGAAATTCGTTGTCCTCGGGGGACGGCTCATCCTCGCCAACGCCTTTGTCTTGACAACTTCGCCTATGTATGCGATGGGGCTCTTTCTCTTGCGGGATGGGATTCATGCAAGATTTGACTCCCACCGCTCAAAGTTCTATTGGGAAGGGGCGGGCCCGAAGCGTAAATACCACATGGTCAATTGGCCTACCGTACGTCGCCCCAAAGAAGTCGGGGGCCTCGGCCTTCTTAATACCAAGAAAATGAACCTAGCTCTCCTCCTCAAATGGGTGTGGAGGATGTATCGAGGCGAAGACGGTATTTGGGCCAAGTTAATCTACGCCAAGTACCGGGACGCGGACGACATTTTCGGTGGCACGGGGCATGGAGGCTCTCAGTTGCGGAAGAGCCTTCACAAAGTGAAGCACCTTTTAAGTTAGGGGCTAGGCACACGGTGCGGGATGGGGCTCGCACCGGCCTACGGCGCGATTGGTGGATCGACTGCGGTCCTCCGATGGACAAATTCCCGCTCCTCTTTGCTATATGCGATAACGAGGCGATCTCGGTTGCCGTGGCCCTGGAAGGGGAGGGACCAGGCATCCGTTTTCGCAGATCCCTAGACCATGAAGGTAACAGACAATGGAGGGAGTTATGTGCTTTGGTCGACACAATCCAACTACGCCGGGGCAAAGACCGGGTTCGTTGGCACCTTGAAAAATCCGGCATCTTCTCAGTCAAGTCCCTCTACTTCAAGCTTTCTCAAGGATCGACGGTTGCGCACTTCAAAGACATGTGGGAGGCCAAGGTGCCGCTTAAGATCAAAATTTTCTCATGGCAACTGGCCTTGGATAAACTCCCTCCAACTTGCAAATCGCTACCCGTCATGGCCCGTCTCGGGGAGGGTGTGCCACGTGTGGCGAGCCGGAGGACGCTTCACACATTTTCTTCACCTGCTCCACCGCTCTATTTGCTTGGGCGGTGCTCCGCCGATTACTAGGGTGTAGCCGGAGACCCGCTAATTTCCCACAATTCCACGCTATTCTTGCTAGCTTTTCGGGTTATACCCGTCATATCCTTTGGGCACTTTTTCTTGCTCAATCGTGGGCCCTTTGGACGACGCGCAACAAGTTAACGATTGAGAGAAAAGTGATCTCACACCCTGCTGACATTATTTTTAAAACTATCATATTCTTGCAGCTTTGGAGGCCCAAGTTCAAGGACGAGGGAAAGCGAAGGCCTAAGCTGGATGGAGCGAGAGCTAAGGGAGCTGTACGCATCCATGAAGCCTAGAGACTGATGGCCTTGCTGGACTTTGCGCCTCACCACTCGACTTGCTGGATCCGGCGACGGGCGCCGCCTTCGTTCCACCCCTTTTGAGTTTTAGTTCCTTATGCTACTCTTTGGCGAAGCTGTATGCCGCAGCATAGTTGTAATCCTTAAACCTTTTGTGTTACCTTGGCTTTATTAAGTTAAAGCTGGGCAATAAAGTTGCCTTTGATCTAAAAAAAAAGTACGCACTAGCGGTGGGACGGAGATTGCACACACGGCGAGCGGGCGGACTACGGTGGGATGCTTGGTATTGTTCTTCTCCTTGCAATATTTGGTACACTTACTAGGGATCAGTAGCCATCGAACTGGATCCTGACCCGGCCATCGAAAGACATCGACCCTCTCTCGATCCCGACCCTCGAATGGGAAATGACGGCGTGAGAGTGCAGTGAAAATCACCGGAGCTGTGGAGTGCCGGCTCTTGCGGTGCTGAACCGTAGTCGCCTCCATCGGCATGGGGGCCAAAAATGTTGGGTTTCCTCGTGTGATGTGAGCATATGCATATTAAAACCTTTCAAATGGCTTAAATAGGTGCAAGAGCCTACTAAAGAGCCTACTACCCGGTTGGGTTATGACCAAGGGTTATTTTGAACATTGCACATGAGGAAATGAGATGTTAATTCTCCCATCTAGCCACTAATTGGTGGGCCCATGAAAATCCAGGATAGTCTTTATTGGAGAAGAAAATCAAGAGAGAAGAAAAAGAGATAAAGTTGAACGAAGAAGCTACATCTAGCGTTGTAGTACGAATCTTAAAGCCGTCTGGCCCACCTTAGCCTCCTGATCCTTTTAAAACTAGTCATAATGAAAATTAGCATACACTAGTATCATGCATATGATGCCAGTTTGTGATACCTAATCTACAATGCATAGTACCACGAGGTGGTATCATAGTTTCTTCATATTTAATATTCTGTGTACATGATGTATTTATCACTAAATTTTCTAGTTTTACATACTATGATACCACTCTCACATCTCTCCACATTAGTTGTTGTGCCACATTAGTTTTTCTTTGTCTTGTGTTTTAATTTTATAATATATGGCAATTTCTATTTCTTATTTTCTTCTATTTGGAAATTGGATCTGTGTGTGATAAAAAAATATACTTTGAGGTTGTTTTTGCAAAATTAAATAGCAGTTAGGTTTTCACCTGTCACGTAGTCCTGACAGGTGGGCCCGAATAGTCAAAAAACGGTTTAACGCATCTAAATAACGAAATCAGTGTTTTTCGTCACGAACATGCCCCAAAAATGGTAGTCATGTGACAAACGCTACCCATTTGGTAGTTCTGTGTCACGACCGGCACAATTGTGGTAGTTTTTTGTCATTTACTCGATTTTTATCAATATGGCATGTACTATGATATTAATTATAATACTTTCATTTTGGCTAGTCTAAGAGCATGTCTAACCCGCCCACCCCGTAAAATTCCGGCGGGATACGGGGCATGCGCGATTTTGGGCGTCTAACAGGCCCCGTATTCGAGCCGGCCCGTTTTGGCGGAATACGAGGCCCAGGAAATCGGCCCCGTCGCCCCGTACTTATACTGGGCGCAGGTGCGAGTGAGGGGTTAACCCCTCACTCGCAACCCTAGCTCCGCCGTGCGCCGCCACCTCCTCCTCCTGCTCCCCCGCGCCGCATTCCACCCGCCACCACCTGCATGGACTCCCGCCGCCGTAGTACCGCCTCGCCGGCGAGCGGATCGAAGCGATCCCGCTCGCCGGACACCGTGGAGGAGGCGTGGCGGCTCAAGTGCAAGAGATCCGCCGCCGGGAGCCGCCGTGCGGCGTGCCGGTACGCCGGCGCGTTGTACGTGCCGGATTCGCTCCGGGAGTACGCCGCGGGTGGGCGGTGGTACCGGCAAGACCCACCGCTCAAGCCGATGAGCGGCGAAGCCTTCGAGAAGTGGCTCTCCGAGTGGCAGCGCGACCGCGCGTCCAAGGCGGCATGGGCGGTGGCCATCGGCAGCACCGGCGGCGGAGGAAGCGGAGGCGGCGAGGAGGAAGAGGAGGCGGCAGAGGAGGAGGCGGCCTTCCGGTGTGCGGTGGCCGAATCCGAGGCGGATGCCGCCGAGAAAGCTCGGGCGGAGGCAGAGGAGGAGGCGGCGGCCATCGCCGCCGTCCGGGAGTTCGAGGCGCGGGAGGCGCAGGAGGAGGCGGCCTCCATCGCCTTCATCCCCTACGTCATCTTTGACGAGTAGATGTAGGTTAGATGTAGTATGATCCGTAGTATGATCGGAATGTATGTATGATCCGTAGTATGATCAATGAAAATGAACTTCCCGAGGTTTTTATTTTTGAAAATACGGAGCGAAATACGGGGTCTGCTAGACGGAATGGCGCTTCCGTTAGCAGTTTTTCGATACGGGACGAAATGCGAGCGTTATACCGGGCGGCGAAATACGGAGCGTGTTAGACATGCTCTAACGACGAGCGTTACACCGGGCGGCGAAATACGGAGCGTGTTAGACATGCTCTAACGACTGCTAAGTGCTAACCCCGTTCCCTTCTCCGTGGTGGTGTCGTCGTATGCCTGCGGCCTCTCCTCTCCGCCGGAATTCTCCTGCTCGATGTGTGGCGCGGAAATTGTGTCTTCCTGACTAAATGCAAGATTGAGGAAAATTGTGCCTGATTGTACTGTTCTGACTGTGCACCCAGCGAACTAAGCAGTCCAGTCCCAGTGTGCTAAGATGCAGCGAGGAAGATCCAGCACCATCGACTAGCATCTTGGCCACAGCCAACTTGAGGAAGCAGATAGTACGGTCCACTCGCCGTGCCGCGAGCGACGGGTTGAGGAGGATAGCGCCGGTGGTTCGCGACGCAGCGAGCGAGGGAGTTGCACCGCCTGGGCACCGAAAAGCCTGGTCGTGGACGCCGCCGACGAGCGTGGCCATGGACACCGGGGAAGCGCGGTGAGCGCCGGTGGATCTGCCGACGAGCGCGTCCGTGAAATCCCGGGGACACCAGAGACCGGCGGTGGTTGTTCGATATAGCGAGCACGCAAATTTCGGCGGCGTCCAGAAGTTCCATCTTTCAGCATGCGTGCGATAATAGATAAGGGAATGGGATTTAGCGATTTGGTAATGGAAATTAGGATAAGTGGGCCGCCGTTTTGAGATTCGTTTGCTACTTGTCAGTCAATTGGTCCAGCATCCGGAGCGTACGACCCAGGTCAGTATTCTTTTCCAGGAAAGAGATCGGAGGGGAAGGGGACGAGATGGGGTTCAGAGGAGAAGACCAACGGGACGAAAGAGGATATCACAGGGATGCTCGATGGCTGGTTCATCGTTCCAGAAGTAATCAACAAAGAGTTACAGCAGCTCAGAAAACATCAAATCCAATCTAAATTTTAGATCTCTACATCTGTGCAGCTATGTACATCTGTTCATATGGTGGCGCTATATAGCTCTGTACATCTGTTAATATTGATCCAATCCAATCAAACTACTCCCTCCGATATGAATCGGGGGAGTAATAATTAGTATTCCACCTAAATATTACTAGATCTTAAAACATCAAGATAGAATTCAATCAAACGAAGGCATACAAACTGTAAAACCAAAGGCTGCTGGCTCATCTATCCAACAGTATTCAGCAAAGAACGGGAGCACTGACCTCGAAGTTATGCGAGAACTCAACTGTCAACCATAAAAGAGGCGCAGGAAGATGAGACTGGATGCACCTAGCAGCTGGGGGTTGCATATAAATGTATAGAAGGGTCGGAAAGAGATGATAAGTAATTAAGTATGCGCGATAACGGTTTACTTTCAGATTCAGATGTACTCAAGAGGTCGAACACAGTCAAAACTTCACAGTTTACAAGGGCACTCCAGAAAATGCTTTACATCGGCCGACCCGGCCAGGCCACATGCCACCGAGTCCCGCGATTCCCGCGATCCGTTCAGTACAGCGGCCACATGGCACCGGTGCGTGTAGGCTGGTAGGCTGGCACACGATCTGAAGTACTAAGAGCATCTCCAGTCAGCGTCACGAGCCGTCACCAACCGCGCCGGATCGAGCGTTTGGGGACGTGTTCGTTCGTGCCGCGTTTGGGGACGTCGCTCCCAGCCGCGTCTCCCAAACGCCGCCCCCAAACATTTAAAATAATTTTTCTGGCATTTTTATTTCAATTTCCACAAACTAATACATAATTTGGAACGTGGTTTACACGAAAACACGATTTGGAACATGGTTTTCCACAAACTAATACATAGTTTGAACCATGGTGGACACAAATATAAAATATTGCAAAGAAACTAAACCTAACTAGGCCGTGCATCGAAGGTTTCGTGTGTTCGCTGCTAAGAAAGAACACTCGAGGGCACACTCGATCACCTAAGCCGGAAAATCCGGCGGGAGGATGGTGCCCTTGTTGGTTCTACCGATGAGGCGAACGAGCGGAAACCTCCGTGCACGTATTCGGCTGCGAAGAAACAACACTCATTCGGTCGTCCTCCTCGTCGGTGCTCGTCGTCGTCCCTGTCGACGTGGTAGTCCCGGAGGCGGCGCCTCTCGTCGAAGACCTTGACGCTCATGTCCCTCGTTGCCGAAGTAGGAGAACACGAGGATGAAGCCGGCTTCGAGGCCGTGGTGGCGCGCGAATTTCTCCCGGCCGATGTTGAGGTACATCTTGCCGCGCGCGTCGTAGATCGCCTTGACGATCCAGCGGCGATGGCCGCACGAATGCTCCTGCGGATGCATCGTGCGCGGGCGTACGCCGCCGACGTACTCGGCGAAGGAGTCCGGCGAGCCTGCGGATGCCGCGCGGGTCGCCCTTGAGGACGTGGACGAACTCGAACGGGACGTCCGGCTCCACGTCCATCTTCGACGATGAAGACGACGGCGTGGGAGCGACGGCGAGCGTTCGGCCGTGCCGCGGCCACGACCACGACCACGACCACGGCCGCGGCCGCGAGGTCGGCCTCCGCCTCTACCGGACATAGCGTCGAGTCTTGTTGAGAGATGGTGGCGGCTAGGGTTTGGGAGAGAGGCGCTAGGGTTTGTGTGTGAGAGGGACGATGAGAGGCGCCCCTTTTTATAGGCCGGAGGAGGCGGAGGAGCGGTGGCGCTCATTAACGCCGGCACGCGGAGCTAGGCGCGACGGGACGCGTCGGCTGCGCCCTCTGCGGGAAGCTGCACCGTCGGCTGCGCGCCGACAACTTCCGTCGCGAGGTAGGCGACGGTTAGGTTTAAATTAATTGTGCCGCCGACGGGTCGGCCCCGCCACTCCCCGCCTCGCTTTTCGTTGTGTCCGGCGTCCCCGGTGCGTCCCCGTGGGACGGGGACGGGCTCGGGGTGCCGGACACCATATAGGGGCGCGCCGGACAAAAAAGGGCTTTGGGGGACGCGGCTGGAACGCTTTTTCTGTCCGGCGCGCCCCAAATCGCTTTGGGGGACGGTTTGGGGGACGCGACTGGAGATGCTCTAAGACTACCCATAATGGAAGTATTATAGGTAGTATCATGCATTCCATGCATGCAAAATGCTGATGTGGTAGTGCAATTAAGGATGAGAGAGATGGTATACTATTATCATAGGTAGATACTGTATCATAGCACATACTACTAGAAAAATTAATGTTAAGTAAATCTTGTACATATATTTGCATTGAGATTCTACAAAACAATTAATATATGGAGACTATGATACTAGTATATGATACCATGCATTGTGGAGATAGTAACATGTAGTAGTATCATATGCATGATACTACTATATGATACTATGCATTGTGACTAGTCTAAGAGCAAGTACAATAAGTCCTAGTCAGCTGGCTATAAGGATTAAAATAGTATATTATTGCTTAGTTGGAGGAGAGAGAGGAGGAGAGAGAAGGAGAGTGGGCTCTTATGCAAGAGCCAGCTCTAGCACGGGCTCCTAGGCACTTTGTGAGAGTGAATGGTGGGTCATACATTGATAAAGTACTACATTTTTATATCTCACTATTGTATATGTTGGCTCTAAGTTGGCTATAGATGACATGGCAATTGGCTTATAGCCAGCAGTTGGCTACACTATTGGAATTGCTCTAAGAGCAATTCCAATAGTATAGCCGATTGTTGGCTATAAGCAAGATGACATGTTATCTATAGTCAATATGTAGCCAACAAGTACAATAGTTAGCTATAACAATGTACTACTTTTTCAATTGATGGCGCACCTTTCATTCACACACCTTGCCTAGGAGCACGTGCTAGAACTAGCTCTTGCATAAGAGCCCACTTACATTCTCTCTCCTCTTCTCTCTCCTCCAACTAGTCACAAATATGTGCAAAAGTTTACCGGAAGCTTGGCGTCGCTAAGCCGGCTCATAAGCAGGTTGGGAGAAAAGGCTTTGCTGCTCTATGCCCTAATGAAAAAATCCGATACCTTCGTCTGGACCCCTCATGCAGACGCTGCATTCAAAGGGATGAAAAAGATGCTAGCCACTGCACTGGTATTGGCTTCGCCTTTGGAAAGGGAACCCATGCTGCTTTACATAGCTACAACAAACCGGGTTGTGAGTGTTGTGGTTGTGGTAGAAAGAGAAGAGGAAGGAAAAACCGTGCAGAGGCCGGTATACTACCTTAGCGAGGTGCTCTCCCTCTCGAAGCAAAACTACCCACACTTCTAGAAAATGACTTACAGCGTGTTCATGGCCGCTACAAAACTCAAGCATTATTTTGAGGAGCACCCAATGAAAGTGGTAAGCGAGGCACCCATTTCGGACATCATGTGCAACAAAGACGCTAGCGGCAGGATTGCCAAATGGGCAATTCAGCTGTCACCTTACATACCGGCGTACGAGAGAAGGGATGCCATAAAATCACAAGCTTTGGCAGATTTCCTGGTTGATTGGGCGGAGATGCAGTACAAGCCACCGGAGCAAAAATAGAATACTGGAAGATGCACTTTGATGGATCCAAACTCAAGGAAGATCTGGGTGCCGGTGTGGTTCTCACCTCACCAAAGGGAGATCACCTCCGGTATGTTCTGCAAGTACACTTCAGGGCATCGAACAACGTCGCTGAATACGAAGCTCTAGTTCATGGGCTCAAAGTTGCAAAATAAATTGGTGTACACCGGATCATTTGCTGCGGTGATTCGGATCTAGTAGTACAGCAGTGCTCCGGAGATTGGGATGCAAAATATGCCAACATGGCCTCATACCGGTTTCATGTGCAAAAGATTGCCGGATTCTTCGAGGGGTGTGAGTTTCACCATGTGCCGCGGGCAGATAATGAAGCTGCGGATGCGCTCTCCAAGCTGGGCTCGTCCAGGCAAGAAATTCCTCCCGGAATAGCCTTGGCTCACTTGAGGACACCATCAATCAAACCAAGGCCGGAGTCCGAATCGATTTTTGTACCGGAGTCACACATTGTGCCAATGGACATTGGCGAAGGAAACCCGGGGACTGCTTCAGCTAACCCGGGGGCTTCGGGATCTAAACTGGAGGAAACCATGATGATAGATTACATGGAGATTGATGTGCCAGTTTTTCTGGTTCGGGAAGCACCAACTTGGGTTAAACCTATTAAGGAATTCCTGATCAACGGTGGCTTACCGACGGATGAGGTAGAATCAAGGAGGATTCAGAGAAGGTCCAAGGCCTATACCATCATCAATGGAGAAATGTACAAGCGAAGCGTTACGGTGTCCTCCAGAGATGTGTGGAACCGGAGGAAGGAAAATAGATGCTCCTGGAAATTCACCAAGGAGAATGCGGACACCATGCTTCATCCAGAGCACTGGTGGCAAAAGTGTTCCGGCATAGGTTCTACTGGCCCACTGCTTTGTAAGATGCTGAGGACATAGTCCGAAAATGCAACGGGTGCCAGAGGTACGCCAAGAAAAATCATACCCCAACATCCGGTTTAAAAACAACACCAATAACCTGGCCATTCGCTGTTTGGTGCATGGACATGGTTGGCCCATTCAAAACGGCAAGAGGAAATATGACCCACATCCTAGTGATGGTGGATAAGTTTACCAAGTGGCTGGAAGTTAAGCCAATTGCAAAGTGCGGTGGGCACACTGCGGTGAAGTTCTTGAAAGATGTGATTTTGTGGTATGGATACCTGCATAGTATCATAACTGACAACGGAACAAACTTTGGTCAAGGAGAGTTTAAGGCATTCTGTGAAGATAACAATATCCGGTTGGATTTGTGTTCCGTGGCACACCCACAAGGCAATGGCCAAGTGGAAAGAATCAATGCACTTGTGCTTTCCAGTATCAAACCGAGGCTTATCGAGCCACTTGAGAAAACACCAGGATGTTGGCTTGATGAACTACCATCTGTGCTGTGGAGCATAAGAACCACGCCAAACCGGACTACCGGATACACACCGTTCTTCATGGTATACGAAGCAGAAGCGGTCATACCAACCAACATTATCCATGAATCACCACGGGTTCAGCTCTATACCGAAGAAGAGGTAAAAGAGGCCCGAGAAAATGATGTGGACTTGCTCGAGGAACAAAGAGAGCTGGCTTTGGCAAGATCGGCCATATACCAGCAAAACCTCAGACGCTGTCATAACCGGAAGGTTAATCCAAGAGTGTTCCGGGAAGGGGACCTAGTACTACGCCTAGTGCAGCGCACTGAGGGGCGGCACAAACTCTCGTCTCCATGGGAAGGACCTTTCATTGTGAGCAAGGCTCTGCACAATGATGCCTATTACCTAATCGATGCACAGGAATGGAAGGAAGGAAAGAAGGGCAGGTCCGGAGATGAAACCAAGCGCCCGTGGAACATAGCTTTGCTGTTCCCTTTCTATTCCTGAAGATGTTATGTAAGGAGTTCCTTTTTGTACCTTATTTGCTATGAATAAAAGACGCCGGCACCTCGAATGAATCTCGGGGACTGCCTCTACCGGAATTGCATGTAATATGTTTATTTTTTATGTACACCGGTTTGATTGTTTGACAATTTCTTTTCCGGTTTAGTAACATGCTAAACATAAAGGAGTCTTCGACTTTGCTGTTGTCCGAAACCCGGATTCATGGCTAGCAAGATAAACCGGAAGGTTCTAAGCACGTGAAAAATGAAAAGAAACTGAAAACAAGCAATCTGAAGAAAAGTTTAACCAACCCCGGTTATACCGGTTTTTTGTGAAATATTTCGAATTATTTCTAAGTTCAAGAGAATGCTTGCTTGACCAAAGAACTTTGAGTCTCATACGCCAAACAACCAAAAGAGGTAGGCAGAGCCAAAGCAAAAGAACCAAGTGTGCATCAGATTGGATGCGGAAACAAATCCGGAATCTTCACGAGGAAGATCAAAGCAAACCAAGACAAACCAAAGAGATCTCAATAACGTAAATACCAGCTTAATATATGAGTTTAACGGTCTACCGGTTAAATAAGAGTAGCACAACCAAAAGGACTTAAGTGTTGAGTTACATCCTCCACCCCGGCATACCGGGGGCGAATTTAACGAACATTGTTTCAAAGCAACCACAAGATCAGGGGGTCTGGTAGAGAGGAGCGGAGTCCTCAGAAGCTGGTTCAGGGTTCACAGGGGCTTGCGTCTCTGGGGCGGCAGCAGCTGGTTCTGGAGCACCAGCAGCAGGACCTTCTGGAGCGTTCGCCTCGGCCTCAACGTTGCCCTCACCGGTTTCTTCTTCTTCCTCCTCCTCTTCGGTGTCGCTGAAGACCTCCTTGAGGTTAGCTGGAGGAGGGATGAAGTCGCTGGTGGTGGCATAGCTGGCGATCTCGTAAGCCCTGGCACGGCGAGCGGCACCCAGCGCTGGATCCTTGTTGGTAGGAGCGTCGTCCCGCATGCTGTGCAGTGCGTTCAGATCCAGGCCTTCATACCAAGAGCAGGCAAAGCGTAATGCAATGTTAGCTCCAACACGAGCGGAGGAGTGGTGCCACTCACTTAGCCGCCGGCTAGCTTCGTGGATGAGGCGCTCAGCAACGAGATCGGCCGTTTTCGGAACAACTTCACGAGGCCAGAGGCACTTGTACACGGCTGTGGCAGCGCTTGGCAGCAAGCCAAGGGTACGGTCAACTGCGCGCATATGAGTAATCCCGAAGAACAACGCAGTGAGGTGGTCCTTTGCAGTCCAAGGGAGATTGGCATCCACCACCTGTTCGACCCGAAGCTTGCTGACTGCGGCCTCGGCGCGCACCTGCGATTCTGGAAAGAGCCCTAGACAAAATTTTGCGAAAACAAGTGTGAGAACAAACCGAAAAGAACAAAACCGGAAAGGAAGAAGAAACTCATTGGTAAAAATTCAAGGGATTTCTATTTTCGTGCCCTCGGGTCCTTAGTTGTACTCAGTTTTCCCCAGCTCCTTAGTTTTTCCTCAGTTTTCCCCAAGCCCTTGTCTGAACCCACAGAAGGAGCTCGGACGGAAGGAATCCGTTAAGTTGACCGTTCCGTGCTGACGAGTGGGGTCGTGTCGTTTGTGGGGTCGCGTCGTGTGGGACCGCGTCGTGTGGGGTTGGTAGGAAGGGACCGCGTGGGACAGGACGAGACCATGTTTGTGGGGCCGTAGCGTGTGGAGCCGTGTGGGTCCGGGACGGGAGCACGAGTGGTTTCGTCTCTTTCGCCCGGATTAGCAGTTTTCAATGTACCTTTTTCCTCTCTCTCGCTCGATCTCATTCATATTTGATAGCCCAAATTGGTAGCAAATCTAGAGCAGCTTGTCCTTCGTTTTTTAACGCCATTCATTTCTTTATGCCTTCGTTTTTACCCAATCAGGTAGGAAATCTAGGGCACAAATCCGGAGAGAAAATATAGGATAAGTCGCATACGAGCAACCAACATAGCATAGATATATTCAGGACAGATCAAAAAGTAGTACCGATAGATCCAACATAAGCTACATTTTACATGAATTTAAGCTGCTCTACACATAGAGCAGATCACATACGAAGAGTGCGAGTAGGCACGTTCAACGCCTCCAGGTAGCGCGTGTGACTCGCTTGGAGGTTGCGCAGGTGAATCCCAAGTGCTTTGTGTTTGGCCATGTACGCATGCACGTTCACGGTCCTTCCAACTCTAGCGCCACATCCGCCAATGGATTCAGCATGGTTCACCAGGGAGTTGAAGTCGGTGGCGCGGAGCTTCCTGTTGCGAAGGGGCACTTGTAAATGCCTCGAGCAAAGGGGCCATCGTAATGGCCGGACTGCAGCCTCTCGAGGACGTGACGAGTCTTGGTGTGGAAGGACTCGTCATCGGCTGTCGACGTCGCTGCTCTCGCACCTGTCACGTAGCACCAAAGATCGTGCAAAAAACGGAGTCAATTGCAACGATGATGGAACGAGAGTGAACAAAAATCATGCATGATAATATGGGCTCGAAAAAAGAGGTAGCCTCAGTTACATTGGACACACTTATATCCAGGATTTGAGTCAGCAAACCAAAGATCATGCACAACAAATTTGTACACACCAATTGTTTACTAACCAAACCCTGAATCAATTTATGCCCAAATATTCATCAACATCGGCACAAATCTTAAACAAAAGCAAATCACAAACACTAATAACGCAAGATCTAACACAAAAGGATCGAACTAGGAACAGACGAACAGTAATAACGCAAGATCTAACACAAAAGGATTGAACTAGGAACAGACGAACCGTAATAACGCTAGATCTAACACAAAATGATTGAAATGAGATAAGAACAAGGGAACAAAGGGTTACCTCCAGCTCGTTGTCGACAATGCTGGTGTCGTAGGGGTTCTCCGGCGCGTCGTATTGCACTGGTTCGTACGGGTCCCAAGCGACGGGGGACTGGACGGTGGCGGCGGCCGATGCGCCGGCTGCTACGTTGGAAGCGAGCGACGAGGGGCTCGGACGGGGGCGGCGGCCGATCCGCCGGCTGCTACGTTGGAAGCGAGGGACAGGGGCCCGGACGGGGCGGCGGCCGATCCGCCGGCCGCTACGTTGGAAGCAGCGACGGGGGCCCGGACGGGGCGGCGGCCGATGCGCCGGCTGCTACGTTGGAAGCAGCGACGGGGGCCCGGACGGGGGCGGCGGCTGATGTGCCGACAATGGGCATCTCATTCTTCTCCATCGCCGGCGGTTTTCTTCGGGGTTTTTCTTCGGTTGTGGAGAAGATGATGGGACAGGAGAGGCGGTTGCAGTGAGCCAGTGAGAACGTGCGTCGAAGGAGAGAAAGAGGGGCTCTATAAAGACGAAGGTGGCGTGTACCGCAACACGCGTCCGCTATGCACGGCTGCAGCATGCACCGCTACACGAGTCTAACCCTTGGACGTTTGGTGTACTCAGTTATAACCTCAGGCCTTATACAGAAATTTTATCTCGTACTCGGTTTTCCCCTCGAGGACTTAGACCGGCAAGTGCAATATACTCGGTTTTACCCTCAAGTAGCTGGTCAACGGAGAGTCAAGAAATGAGATTAACATAGCTAATTGAGTCATTTCATGCGCAAAAAATCCAAAAAAATAAAAACATAGTGGCAACTACTCATGGAGTCTTCCTACGCAACCTGCCACCTAGAAAACCTTAACAAACATATATAAATCAATTTTTACCACAAATTGCCACTTCTCAGAATCACTAGTGTAGCTATGAAGATGATTGGTTTTCCACCCAAACCCCTTTGCAAAACATCTTTCCCAAAACATAGTTTGTCTAAATGATGCCATAATTGTCACACTCATGTATATTTGAATTGCAAATAATTTGATGTAGCCCAATATGAATTATATTGTACAAAACACACATTTTTCATTTTGTAATTCTTTTGTTTGAATCCCTTAGTCTATTTACTATTTATGTGCCCTTGGATTCTTAGTACTACTCAGTTTTGCCCTCAAGTATTGTCACAAATGCTCCGAGAAGCCCAAACTTATCCTGATTGGTTGAGCCGTTGTCACACGGATCGACTCCACGAACCGTTGATCCACTGATCTAACGGGCAGTATACCCCTATCCGTCTCTTCGTGGCAACCTCTCTCTCTCTCTCTCTCTCTCTCTCTCTCTCTCTCTCTCTTCGTGGCCACCCCTCTCTCTCTGTCGGTGGAGAATGCCCACCCCTCTATTTATGTGCAATAACGAGTTTGCCACTTAATATAGTTTGGGATATAGTATTGGTATAAACATGAGGCATACATATTTGCGGATTTCGGTGATTGCATTATTTGTCACCCCTCTAACAATTATCAACTATCTTTAGCTGTCCTTTTCTTTTAGGGAATATAGTTTGGGATATAGTATTGGTATTTTGAAACGGCCTAAAAGTGGTATAATTTTGTAATAAACATGAGGCATACATATTTGCGGATTTCGGTGATTGCTATCAACTATCTTTAGCTGTCATGTTCTTTTAGGGAATATAGTTTGGGATATAGTATTGGTATTTTGAAACGGCCTAAAAGTGGTATAATTTTGTTATAAACATGAGGCATACATATTTGCGGATTTCGGTGATTGCATTATTTGTCACCCCTCTAACAATTATCAACTATCTTTAGCTATCCTTTTCTTTTAGGGAATATAGTTTGGGATATTGTATTGGTATTTTGAAGGGACCCTATTTTGAAAGGGATCCCATTTTGAAACGGCCTAAAAGTGGTATAATTTTTTTATAAACATGAGGCATACATATTTGCGAATTTCGGTGATTGCATCATTTGTCATCCCTCTAACAATTATCAACTATCTTTAGCTGTCCTTTTCTTTTAGGGAATATAGTTTGGGATATGGTATTGGTATTTTGAAACGGCCTAAAAGTGGTATAATTTTGGTATAAACACGAGGCATACATATTTGCGGATTTCGGTGATTGCATTATTTGTCACCCCTCTAACAATTATCAACTATCTTTAGCTTTCCTTTTCTTTTAGGGAATATAGTTGGTAATTTCGGTGAATGCACACACTAACTTTGAAAACAACTACAAGTACATGTAACTGAATAATGGATTTGTAAGGTATCCCTTGTAGACAACTTCTAGCGCACGGTGAGCAATGATAAGAATCCGATCGTAATTATACAACAACAAAAAACCAGCCATCGAGTTAGCTTGCTTCTTCAACTCGATCAGCTGCCTTAATAGCTTGTTCATTTTCTTCAGTTCTCCCTTCACTTCCACCAGTTCTGCATTGGGAGCATTAGGCATAATCGGAACGGCTCCTCTCTCCGCCGCATTCTCTACAGCAAGTCCCCCCCTCCCAAATTGCGCCCCCAATAGCGCCAATTGATTCTTGCAACTGAAGCCTCTGAACGTACACATCGATCCACTCGAAATGCCTGCATTTCTTCAAGATCTGAAAACAACAACGTGAACCCTAAATCCCAAATTCGAAGGAATAACAAGAAAATCGAGAGAAAACAGAGAAATTGGAGCGAGATCTAACCTTATCCCCCTCTCTATATGGCAAGCTCTCGCATGCAACGAACTCACGTCCACGGTTGCCGTTCTCGTCCAGTCTTGCGTGATCGACCGCTTGCGAGGCTCCCGGCGTGGGCAGTCGGGGCATCTTGTCAAAGGCACGGGTCCATACTGCGGCCATGAAGAACGGGAGGTCGAAGAGAAACTAGACATCACCCGCTCTGCCGGAGAAGGGCTGCCGGCCGGCGGAGAAGAAGAACAATGGGGCGCGGGGAAATAAAGGGGAAGCAATGGCACGGGCACGGGCGCGGGGCTGGCTCGGGCTCCCATTTTGCAACGGTCACCCGGGTAAGCTGTGGGTCCGGCGCACTTAACGTGGACAAGTTGTGGGTCCCACGATGATCTGGATAAGTGAAAACGTGTCCACTGCGGGGCACCAACAGCGGCCCCACTTGCCAGCACCAACCAACGTCAACTAGCGGGATTCCTTCCGTCCGAGCTCCTTCTGCAGGTTTCAGACAAGGTTTTGGGGAAAACTGAGGAAAAACTAAGGTGCTGGGGAAAACTGAGCACAACTAAGGAGCCAGGGGCACGAAAATAGAAATCCCTAGTTTTTAAGCTATTTGTCCCATGAGCTATATATTGTAAAGGTGAAGAATGGAAATTTAATGGTAGCACTCAAGCAATTTACTTTGGAATGGCGGAGAAATACCATGTAGTAGGTAGGTATGGTGGACACAAATGGCATAGTGGTTGGCTCAAGTAGTTGGATGCATGAGAAGTATTCCCTCTCGATACAAGGTTTAGGCTAGCAAGGCTATTTGAAACAAACACAAGGATGAAGCGGTAGCAACAAAACTTACATAAAAGACATATTGAAAACATTATAAGACTCTACACCGTCTTCCTTGTTGTTCAAACTCAATACTAGAAATTATCTAGACTTTAGAGAGACCAAATATGCAAACCAAATTTTAGCATGCTCTATGTATTTCTTCATTAATATGTGCAAAGCATATGATGCAAGAGCTTAAACATGAGAACAACAATTGACAAGTATCACATTATCCAAGACATTATAGCAATTACTACATGTATCATTTTCCAATGCCAACCATATAACAATTTAACGAAGAAGAAACTTCGCCATGAATATTATGAGTAGAACCTAAGGACATACATGTCTATATGCAACAGCGGAGCGTGTCTCTCTCCCACACAAAGAATGCTAGGATCCATTTTATTCAAACAAAACAAAAACAAAAACAAACCGACGCTCCAAGCAAAGCACATAAGATGTGATGGAATAAAAATATAGTTTTAGGGGAGGAACCTGATAATGTTGTCGATGAAGAAGGGGATGCCTTGGGCATCCCCAAGCTTAGACGCTTGAGTCTTCTTGATATATGCAGGGGTGAACCACCGGGGCATCCCCAAGCTTAGAGCTTTCACTCTCCTTGATCATGTTGTATCATCTCCCTCTCTTGATCCTTGAAAACTTCCTCCACACCAAACTTAGAACAACTCATTAGAGGGTTAGTGCACAATCAAAATATACATGTTCAGAGGTGACATAATCATTCTTAACACTTCTGGACATTGCACAAAGCTACTTAAAGTCAACGGAATCAAAATATCCATCGAACATAACAAAACTGGCAATGCGAAATAAAAGGCAGAATCTGTCAAAAACAGAACAGTTCGTATTGACGAATTTTATTGAGGCACCAGACTTGCTCAAATGAAAATTCTCAAATTGAATGAAAGTTGCGTACATATCTGAGGATCACTCATGTAAATTGGCATAATTTTCTGTGTTACCTACATAGAATTTTGCCCAGATTCGTGACAACAAAGAAATCTGTTTCTGCGCAGTAATCCAAATCTAGTATGAACTTTTCTATCAATGACTTTACTTGGCACAACAAAACACTAAACTAAGATAAGGAGAGGTTGCTACAGTAGTAAACAACTTCCAAGACACAAAATAAAAATAGAGGTACTGTAGTAAAAACATGGGTTGTCTCCCATAACCGTTTTTCTTTAACGCGTTTCAGCTAGGCGCAGAAAGTGTATATCAAGTATTATCAAGAGACGAAGTGTCAACATCATAATTTGTTCTAATAATAGAATCAAAAGGTAACTTCATTCTCTTTGTAGGGAAGTGTTCCATACCTTTCTTGAGAGGAAATTGATATTTAATATTACCTTCCTTCATATCAATGATAGCACCAACAGATTCGAAGAAAAGGTCTTCCCAATATAATGGGACAAGATGCATTGCATTCAATATCCAAGACAACAAAATCAACGGGGACAAGGTTATTGTTAACGGTAATGCGAACATTATCAACTTTCCCCAAAGGTTTCTTTGTAGAATGATCAGCAAGATTAACATCCAAATAACAATTTTTCAATGGTGGCAAGTCAAGCATATTATAAATTTTCTTTGGCATAACAGAAATACTTGCACCAAGATCACATAAAGCATTACAATCAAAGTCATTGACCTTCATCTTAATGATGGGCTCCCAATCATCCTCTATCTTCCTAGGAATAGAAGCTTCGCGTTCTAATTTCTCTTCTCTAGCTTTTATGAGAGCATTTGTAATATGTTTCGTGAAAGCCAAAATTATAGCACTAGCATTAGGACTTTTAGCAAGTTTTTGTAAGAACTTTATAACTTCAGAGATGTTGCAATCATCAAAATTTAAACCATTGTAATCTAAAGCAATGGGATCATCATCCCCAATGTTGGAAAAAATTTCAGCAGTTTTATCACAGGCAGTTTCAGCAGTTTTAGCAGTTTCAGGCAGTTTCTCACGCTTTGCATTTGAAGTGGAAACATTGCTAACACCAATTCTCTTATTATTATTAGTAGGAGGTGCAGCAACTTGTGTATCATTAGCATTACTAGTGGTGGTAATAGTCCAAACTTTAGCTATATTATCTTCTTTTTCATTTTCTTCTCTTTCCCACCTAGCACGCAATTCGGCCATCAATCTTATATTCTCATTAATTCTAACTTGGATGGCATTTGCTGTAGTAACAATTTTATTATGATGATTTTCATTAGGCATAACTTTCGATTTCAAAAGATCAACATCAGCAGCAAGACTATCGACTTTAGAAGCAAGTATATCAATTTTCCCAAGCTTTTCTTCAACGGATTTGTTAAAAGCAGTTTGTGTACTAATAAATTCTTTAAGCATGGCTTCAAGTCCAGGGGGTGTATTCCTATTATTATTGTAAGAATTCCCATAAGAATTACCATAGTCGTTGCCATTATTATAAGGATATGGCCTATAGTTGTTACTAGAATTGTTCCGGTAAGCATTGTTGTTGAAATTATTATTTTTAATGAAGTTTACATCAACATGTTCTTCTTGCGCAACCAATGAAGCTAACGGAACATTATTAGGATCAACATTAGTCCTATCATTCACAAGCATAGATATAATAGCATCAATCTTATCACTCAAGGAAGAGGTTTCTTCGACGAGAATTTACCTTCTTACCTTGTGGAGCTCTTTCCGTGTGCCATTCAGAGTAATTGATCATCATATTATCAAGAAGCTTTGTTGCTTCACCAAGAGTGATGGACATAAAGGTACCTCCAGCAGCTGAATCCAATAGGTTCCGCGAAGAAAAATTCAGTCCTGCATAAAAGGTTTGGATGATCATCCAAGTAGTCAGTCCATGGGTTGGGCAATTTTTAACCAAAGATTTCATTCTTTCCCATGCTTGTGCAACATGCTCAGTATCTAATTGTTTAAAATTCATTATGCTACTCCTCAAACATATAATTTTAGCAGGGGGATAATATCTACCAATAAAAGCATCCTTGCATTTAGTCCATGAATCAATACTATTCTTAGGCAGAGATAGCAACCAATCTTTAGCTCTTCCTCTTAATGAGAAAGGGAACAATTTTAATTTTATAATGTCACCATCTACATCTTTATACTTTTGCATTTCACATAGTTCAACAAAATTATTGAGATGGGCAGCAGCATCATCAGAACTAACACCGAGAAAATTGCTCTCGCATAACAAGGTTCGAGTAAAGCGAGGTTTAATTTCAAAGAATTCTGCTGTAGTAGCAGGTGGAGCAATAGGTGTGCATAAGAAATCATTATTATTTGTGGTTGTGAAGTCACACAACTTAGTATTTTCAGGAGTACCCATTTTAGCAGTAGTAAATAAAGCAAACTAGATAAAGTAAATGCGAGTAACTAATTTTTTTTTTGTGTTTTTGATATAGCAAACAAGATAGCAAATAAAGTAAAACTAGCAACTAATTTTTTTGTATTTTGATTTAGTGCAGCAAACAAAGTAGTAAATAAAATAAAGCAAGACAAAAACAAAGTAAAGGGATTGGGATGTGGAGACTCCCCTTGCAGCGTGTCTTGATCTCCCCGGCAACGGCGCCAGAAATTTAGCTTGACACGCGTACAGCACGCGACCGTTGGGAACCCCAAGTGGAAGGTGTGATGCGTACAGCAGTAAGTTTCCCTCAGTTAGAAACCAAGGTTTATCGAACCAGTAGGAGTCAAGAAGCACGTTGAAGGTTGATGGCGGCGAGATGTAGTGCGGCGCAACACCAGGGATTTCGACGCCAACGTGGAACCTGCACAACACAAACCAAGTACTTTGCCCCAACGTAACCAGTGAGGTTGTCAATCTCACCAGCTTGCTGTAACAAAGGATTAGATGTATAGTGTGGATGATGATTGTTTGCAGAAAACAGTAGAACAAGTATTGCGATAGATTGTATTTCAATGATAGAGAATTGGACCGGGGTCCACGAGTTCACTAGAGGTGTCTCTCCCATAAGATAAACAGCATGTTGGGTGAACAAATTACAGTTGGGAAATTGACAAATAGAGAGGGCATGACCATGCACATACATATTATGATGAGTATTGTGAGATTTAATTGGGCATTACGACAAAGTACATAGACCGCTATCCAGCATGCATCTATGCCTAAAAAGTCCACCTTCAGGTTATCATCCGAACCCCTTCCAGTATTAAGTTGCTAACAACGAGACAATTGCATTAAGTATTGCGCATAATGTAATCGATAACTACATCCTCGAACATAGCACCAATGTTTTATCCCTAGTGGCAACAAGCACATCCATAATCTTAGAGGTTTCTGTCACTCCCAGATTCACGGAGACATGAACCCACTATCGAGCATAAATACTCCCTCTTGGAGTTACAAGCATCTACTTGGCCAGAGCATCTACTAGTAACGGAGAGCATGCAAGATCATAAACAACACATAGATAATAAATTGATAATCAACATAACATAGTATTCTCTATTCATCGGATCCCAACAAACACAACATATAGAATTACAGATAGATGATCTTGATCATGTTCGGCAGCTCACAAGACCCGACAATTAAGCACAATGAGGAGAAGACAACCATCTAGCTACTGCTATGGACCCATAGTCCGGGGGTAGACTACTCACACATCACTCCGG